>NC_035109.1:389410697-389715120 GCF_002204515.2 Aedes aegypti | reverse complement strand
CTCTCTACCACTCACACTCAAACTATTCGTTCATAGCAAACGCTAGAACCAGAGACGGACAAGAAACCGTTTCCCTAACGCTTCAATTCTTCCACGCGCATGCCTTTCCTTACGCCTGATTCATAGGCCTCACCACAAAAGCAAACCTCTCTGCCATGCTTTTCCCCCAATCCAAACACTCCCGCATGAACTGGCGTAGATGCAGTGGTATATACGGTCTACGTGGGAGCCAGTATAATGCATCATCAATTCCTCCCCCTTCCCACATTGGTCTGCATTCTGACGTAGCAGGCACCATTGTCGTCTAAAAATAGAAGATCACCAGCACTTATACACTGAGGATGCCTGTTAATCCCAAGCAGTCATTTGGTTGGTTCCTTGTGTAAGTGCAGCTGATCTGGCGATATTGGAGTAGCATCCACGGGCGGCCAATCAAGCTCAAGCTCAAGCTCAAATGCTCAATTTTCCTCCGAAGTTCCTCCAAAAAATCATTGATTCTTTCAAATATAATACTTATATATTTCGCTGATTGTTCTTTTAAGTAGAAATTCTTCCGTGAGTTTCTTTAAATAGTTTTTCCAAAAATATTATTGAAAATTATTTTGCAAAGTTCTTTAAAAGTCCTCAAGAAACGTTTCCAAAATACATCACAAATTGCGTCAAAAAATCTTCTGTTTTAGGAGAAATTTTGCTTCAAATCTCCGGATCATTTCAAGAATTGGAAAGAAAATTGGACATGTCTCTTACCTTTGAATCTTCAGAGGAAATTTGTTGAAAAACACCAGGAAAACTTTTGCTTCCAAAATTAGCATAACGGCAAAAAAATCTATAGAGAAACACGTAGCAAAATAACTGGGAAGGGGGAAATGATATATTAAGTTTTATTCAGATATTTATTTGTATTGATCTTCCTTAAAACATTTCTCTAGCAATAATTCTACCAATTGTTGTCAGAATCCATATTCATGGTTTGATTTTTTGTTCGGATACGAGTGCGGAATTTCTACAGACCTTCTGGCAGAATTCTAGAAAATAAAAACTCAAACATAGGTAGATTTCAAGTATAATTTGAAAATTTTAATAAATCTGATAAAAATAAATCATAAAATTCCCAAAAGAATCGTTTGTTCGGTTTAACTAAAACAAATCACTGAAAAATACTTAGATGAATGTTTAACATTTTTTTTCGGGAAAATCTTAGGGAAACAATAATGTATAGTTCTGTAATAAATCCATGAACAAATGACTTTAGAAATCTTTGAGTATTTTCGCGGAAGAGTTTTTGAAAGAACAGTTGGACGTATTCCGCTAGTAAGTTTAAAGGAATGTTAAAATACTTTAAACATTTCTTAGTCAAGCATTTTTGAAAGAAGAAAGAAATGATATTTTTTAGAGGGTTTTGAAGGAATGCGCGATATTGCTACTTAATTAAGGAGAAATCTAAAAAATAATTATCTGTGAAAAAATGCAGGTAGATCTGCGGAGAAATTCTTGAGAAATCATGCATAATATTTCCTCAATTGAATTGTTTTAATTGTTCATGAAATTCTTGCGGAATATTACGAGGAATCCACCTGAAAAAAATTTAAGTTAAATTTTTTTGGAAGGAAGTCTGGATAATTTTTGTTGTGCTTTTTTTCAAACAATCCTGTTGAATAACTTTAGGAAGAACATCAAAAGCAAAGTTGCAAGGAATGTTTGCGAACTCTCTGAAGAATTCGTGGAACGAATCCTTGCTTGGCAATTTTTAAGACATTTTTGGTTAGACTAATAGATTTTTTGTACTAGTTTTTGGAGAAACCTTCAGTAATTCCTGATTATCATAAACAAATTATTTATGAACAACTGGAGGATACTTTAAGCAGACAATTGGAATTTATATTTAACAAGTACGTAAAGCACTTGCTAGGAGAAATGATTAAAATTATTTATAAAGCATTCTCTGGCGAAATTCTTCAAGAGATTTTCAAGCAATTCGATAGATCCTTCGAGAAATTTTCTAGTGAGAACAGAAAGTCTGGGAATGATTATCCCTGGGAATCCCAGCACCAACTCAGTGTAAACTGGCAAAGGAAAGCAAAGCAGAAAGCAATGAGAAGTACAAAAATAATTTATGAAGAAATTCCCGTAGAAATTCTTAGTAGAATCTCTTCAAAGCACATGTTTGAATACCTGAAAAAATCGTGGAAGAAGCACAAAGGACATTCCATGTGATTTTTTTACTATAATAATTGAAGGATTTTTGAGTGAATTACAAAAACAATGAATCTTTTCCGTAACGTAAATTCAAATTTACATATATCACTGATGTGTCGCGAAATGAGATAAAATAACAAATAGGTAAATAAAATCAATATAAATCTGTCTTAATACTACGAAATTAGTAAAAATCTTGACTATTGCGACCGACGTTACTTCTGTAAAACAAATATTTGCTAGGCCCCCTCCAGAAAAAAAAAATCCTTGTTAGGCCAATGCCAACATTGAAACATAATCCACAGCTGAACCAGTGGTGGGAGAGGAATGCTTTCAATGATTTCAGGAAAACGGACATATTGTCGTATAAACTTAAAAAGTTCATAAAACGGAATTTTGAGTTTTAAAGAAAGAATTTCATATACGAACCTTATGAAATTAAAACAAGAGAAAACGAATCAATTCAATTTAAGTATATTGTTAAACTACATTAGAATCAAGCCAAAGAAGGTTCATAAACTGAGGCTTTGATGTTAACCCGTATAGGCCTGAGTGGAAGAAAAATGACTAAAACTTTCACCGCTCAGCGAATACTTAACTGATTTCAATTATTTTTTGTCAGCATACTCGTACACATATCTAGTATCTAAAAGTGGTCAAAGAATCTCGGAAATGTTCCTGTGGCCGGAGTTATTGCGGTGGATCACTGGGTCAGGTCAGGTGACAAAGGCAAAGGATTTGTGCTTCTGTGCCCCTGGAGGTAGGCAAATTTCAAGTCACAGATAATTTACAGAATCGACTATAATGTGGCCACTATATCAAGGAGTTTTAAGAAAAACGCATCAGCGTATACCTTTTGATAATCGAATAAATTGAATAATTATGTCAACTGCCTTTGATTGATCCTACAAATGACTGGAATAGGGGGAGGGGTCAGGCAAAGCGTGACAAGCTTTACAAAATTCTTGAAGCTCTCATAAGCGTGTTAAGGGAGAAGGGTTGATAAAGTCACAATTTAGCGTGACATAATTTGTGTACCATGGTCTTCTGATATCCTTATGTTCAGTTTCCTGAGTGTACTCAAAGTATTCGAAATAAGCAAATATTAGCATCATTTGCCGTGATATTGTAACATATTTATTTCATGAAACATCTGTATCGAAATGGCATCGGAAAAATTAGAAGAGGTAAAAAATATGTTCAAGCATATTATGATTGATTACGATGCTGTATAAATGTTTCCACGTAGGTAAAATGTGTTTTGCGTAATTGCAACTCTATTTGATAAGATATTCTCCATTCAATAAAACTCTGATCTACATATGTGTGCTATCCATAACTGTGGGGTGACTGTACGACTGTACTTTTCAAATTATCGAGGATGCACGATAGTTCAGTCTGTCTGAACACCGACCAGTTGTTTACTAAGTATCAAACCACTCTAGTTACAGACAACTCTCCATAACTCTATATTGAAGGGACCAGCGAGCTATCGATACATGAAATCACAACGTTTCAAAACGTTCCAATTCACTTCACTTCATTCTTATATTCTAGCGTGGGTGAAATTAAAAAGTGCTCAGATTGAAAGCGATTAAAAGGGGTACCCGGTATATGAATTTCATCCCGATTTCTTGTGGCGAATTTTCATAAGGGATTTCTATGTTTTTCGATAGTCCATTTGCCTGAGTGTTGATATCGAGGGTTGTAATATTCGTCCACATAGCCGTAGCGGTAAATACGCAGCCACTCCGCAAGATCATGCTGAGGGTCGTGGGTTCGAACCCCTCCGGTGGAGGATCTTTACGTGAAGGAAATTTTCCCGATTTCCCAGAGCATAGAGTATCTTTGTACCTTCAGCACGAAATACACATGTAAAAATGGTCGATTGACAATGAAAGCTATCAGTTAAAAACTGTGGAAGTGCTCATGAGTGCACTCAGCTGATAAGCAGGCTTTGTACCTGTAGGGACGTAACGCCAAAAAGAAGAAGAATATTTGTTTCAATAATCATGGTTTTCACGAATTTCGTTGAAAGCAGGATTTTATAAGATTTTGTTAGTGATTTGATGTTCGTAGTCCTTGTTGCCCAAAATCATTGATAACCTTCAACAATATTTATAAATCTTGAAAAAGTGTAGTGAATATTTATGATTTTTTTTGTTTTACCCTGAACAATTGAAAGCAGTGTTGCTAAATTGTTACTAGATTACTAAAATTGAGTAATTCCACAAATAGGAATAGGATTCAAATATGACGTCCATCATTTTTCGGGATTTCTAGACACCCCTCCCCCTATGTCACGCTTTTTTCCAATATACGCACTATCACGCATCCGTTGAACCCAAAAAAAAATCTTAACACGAACACCTATTTTGCCAAAATTTTAATTTTGCTTGAAATGTCGTGACATTGACGACAGGTTTCTGTAAGAATCCCCATAGGATTGTGGAAGAAACCCCAGAAGATTGTGCAAGGTCTTCCTTAGGATTTTACAAGAAACCCACAGAATTTTTCAAAACAAAAACCCACATTATTCTGCAAGAATTCTCAAAAGAACCTGCAAGAATCTCTAAAGGATTTTGAAAGAATCCCCAAAGGATTCTGAAAAATTCCCAAAGGATTCCGCAAGAATCCTCAAAGGATTCTGCATGAATCCCGACAGTATGCAAGAGATCCCACAGGATTCTGCCTGGATCACCATAGTTGCATGGCATTCCTACTAATAATTAGTAATTTATTATTATTATTAACAATTATTGATTCATTTATAGGTATTTTTTCAATGGTTTTCACATTTGCGATGAAAAGCTTGAGCTATATGTAGGAATAATTAGTTTAAGTAAATAATTTAATTACATTTTGATTCATAAAATATGAATAATAGCAGAAAATTCTACTGAGTAAATAAATGATTTCAATAACTTGATTTGTGCCAGTGTTACTCTCGATCTCGCATGCAGCGAAGCAGAAGCTGAGCGGACGAGAATAAAAGTTTCCAGCGAGATTCGAACAACTAACCTTTGGATTCCCTAACCCGGTGCCATACCACTACACCACAGACTGCTTAACCGGGTTAGGGAATCCAAAGGTTAGTTGTTCGAATCTCGCTGGAAACTTTTATTCTCGTCCGCTCAGCTTCTGCTTCGCTGCATGCGAGATCGAGAGTAACACTGGCACAAATCAAGTTATTGAAATCATTTATTTACTCAGTAGAATTTTCTGCTATTATTCATATTTTATGAATTAAAATGTAATTAAATTATTTACTTAAACTAATCATTCCTACACTATAGATTAAAATATTAAATTGTTAACCAACAATGGAACAATTTTCAACGGAAGCACATTTGCCACGTGTATATAAAAATACCTGATGAAAGAGCAGAGAGTCACCAGCATTTCTATTGTATTGCTAGAACAGGCTCATAGGTATTTACATAGAACTGCGCAATTTAATTTGCTACGTATTCCCATGTAAATTCATCAGAAAAGCTTCTTCAGCCAAAACGCTCACTGTCGACATTTATTGCACTTGCTCTACAACCGAGCCGTGGCTAATGCGAAACCATACCTACCTATATTTCCCTACCACGAAATATCACGCCGCAGAGCACGATAGGGCTCTCTGGTCTGCAACAATGTAGCCAGGAGGGTGAAACATCCCGATGACGTCATGCCACCCTCTTGTTCTGGCCCTTTTCCATGGATGCTGACAACGCGACGCTGACGCCGTTCCCGCCATGTGTTGTTTAAAAACGGATCATGGCACATTATTCTGCTCAACGTTTAAGTTTTAACATTAAACGATCCGGAAAACGGAATACCAACAAATGCCTTTTGTTCGTCATTTTCGTAGGGTGAGTGTAGCTATTCGGGAGGGAAATTCCTTTGCGAAACCACCCTCCGTCGCTTGTTCCAATTCCATCAAATTGCTTTCCTCCCACTACCCTTCTGATTCGGAGGAAGTCAGCTTTTCAGTCGTATAGACACGAAGACGGGGGTGGTGAAAACTTCTCTATCTTTGTCACCCCTGGGGGTATTTTTTAGTTTTCTGAATTTGGAAAAACGACGGCGAGGGGAAATTCCCAGTTACGCTGTGACCGATGTTGAACAGCACGACATGATGGAAGAAAATGCGATCCTCCTAACGATATTACTGCAGACGGTCTGTGTAAGGACTGTTCATTTTATAAAGTGGACACCTTGTGCATGCTGTATCTTTTAAATTATTCAATGAAATATCAATCGGTTTTCGGTACATCGTTCGACTAATATTGTACAATGTTGTAATAATAAAATATTCTCCACAATAATTAAATTTCACACGAATATGAAACAACGTTTCGAACGGTCGATTTTTGGAGGTTATCAAAACCAATGATTGTTAGATTTTGGCTGGAAAATTCAACAAACTATATTTTTTATTTTCAAAAAAGGCTTGTTTTTCGAAAGCAGCATCAATCAGAAGCCTGATTGAAAAAATCAGGTTAGTTTTGGAGCAATAATTTTACAGATATAATAAAATCATTTTTCCCCGATATTTTTAGACAAAAATATTTCAAATTTGAAGGGTACTGATATGAGTAGATTTTTTTGATTTAAAGTACGTCCTGGCGGAAGTGCTAATATAGTAATAATGTGAAATATAACTTACGCCTTCATATAGTTACTTATTTAGTCCCCACGTCACATTTGAAGCACAATAGAAAAACAATTGTTTTATTTTAAGAAGATCTTTCAAAGCACAATGCCAATCATCGGAATTGGCAACACTGCTTTGACAAAATCGATTTTATTTTCCACATATTATTTTCATAATATGTTATTCTGACAATAGCAGTTGAAATATTCGGAGAAACCCGTTTACAATTAGCTGTAGATCGATAAATATGCGTACATGATTTTAAAAGTATGAGAGTTTTTAGTAAAACGACCATTAAGAGTAATATTTATTCTTTAGACTGTGGTTTAAACCCACGATTTAGCTCTTGCTTACACAAATATAGTTTCTTTAGTAATCTAAACTAGTTTTGAACACGCTTTTTACTGTTCTCTTTTGCTGGGAGTGAAAGGATTGTGTATCAGCAAATTTGGCCATAAATGGATAAATCACTTAAGTTACCTAATGTCAGAGAATAGTGGAATATAATTGATTTTTTTAAAGCTATTTCTTTTGTAGAATAGTAAAGGATACAAACATACAATTTGATCATAAAAATGAGGATTTTTGCCTTACGAAAAATAATGTTAAACTTTGACGAACAGCTTTTCTTAGGAGTTCTTGAAAAAACTGTTTAGCTCTTCAACCAAAAGCATTTCGTAAGATGTTATATTTTCATAGCATTGTAGAATAATAGTTGAACGATGCACAGAAAACCGGTTATGATTTTATCAATAAATAAAAAAGATATGGCATAAACAAAGTGTCCACTTTATAAAATGAACAGTCCTTAGGATGGAATGATGTAGCCTTGCTAAAGGTATTTCCCGAATCGGTGCGTTTGTTTGTTTAATTTTTTATGGGTGAAATGTTTGGGATGCTGTTGGGTGGTTTTACGGGGTGGAATGGGTTTATTGGGCATTACTGATACTGTGTGGTGCTTAAAGCCATCTGTTGACAGTAAAGTGGGAAATTTTAACCAGTTAGTGTAATTCATATGGAAATGTCCATGAATGACGTTTCGCAACCATGGTAATTTTTAAGCTACTTTACCGATTTTGTATGGAAGCCAAAAAGATCATATATCATATATCCACTCACTTGCAACAGTGTGATGTGTTTTATGGACACTCTCTGTTCATATTAGTATAATATTTGCTAAAATGCTCCTCCTTCTTTTTGGCATTACGTTCTAGTTGAAACAGAACCTGCTTTTCATCATGAAGCGAGTCACAATTTTTTTGTAACTCGCCTTACGATTCTGAAGATGTCGCATTTTCGTATTCGTATATAGTGTGTAGTCCCGGATAAACAAATATGGGGGCCACAATCCTGGGTGGGTCTTTTTTCAAAAAAAAAAAAAAAAAAAACAAATTATACTTAGGCTGACAATAACGGATTTGAATAAAAACGGAACAAATGAAACAGGACAAAATTTACTCAAATTTCTAGAGATTTTTTCACTTTTCGACTAGTTTATAATTTAAGTTTATGTATTTAAAAGTGTTTTAACTCTGTTTAAGTACCATTTTTATTATTCATGTGTCCAATTTAAGTCGCGAATTTTGGAGACCTCAGTTAGTTTTTCTATTTATTAGCTTTGAATTATTGAATCTTTGTTCATTAAAATTTTGAAGGATATCTGTTATTTATGTTTATACACATGTGCATTAGTTTTCTGTATTGCAAGTCTCATAATCTTTATTTCTTGTTTATTGATTTTCTCATTTTTCAAGAGAGGAGTACTTTGAGGCACCAAGAGACAGATACCTCTACCACCATAGGCGCCAACTATCGTTTCGCCATCCCCCCATAATTATAACAAAATTACTATTTTGAACTCAAGAAGTGAAGTCAGACTTCTGATTTAATAGGAAACTTATAGTTTTTCATGTAAAATCCACTCGAATATATCATCCTTCGAAAATAGAATTTTTTTAAACATGTTGCAAAGGCACTTCGTTTGTTAGGCTCTTGTCAAACGTCAAATCAACGAATCTTACGAAAACCTAGCCCATCTGTAGGGGAAACCCATCTTGGAATTAAGGAACATCTACTATATACGGCCGTTTGGCTCGCTTTGTCAAGTGCAGTTTTTGCCAGCTAAAAAGTAGTAGATCCAATGCAGTTAAAAAAACCTCTATGAAGAAGAGAAAGACGATAGTACAAAAAAGATATAAACCATCTTAGGCTCACTTCGTTTCTCACATGTCTCTTAAAATAAATTGAATTTAATTTAAAGAAACTCTATCCAGGTTTTTACGCTAGCCATAAAACAACTAGGGGTGATTCAATATTTTCTTGCCTACAGATTTTTTTGGTTAAATCTGAGTAGGCAGGAATTCTAGTTTGTTGTTTGAAATGACAAAAAGTTTCACAACAGTCTTAGGTGCTGAGGTGAAGCCATTTGGAATCTCTCATTTGTTCAGTATTTGCTTTTATAACAGATATCTTTTGAATAATTTTATTGTTTTAAGAGGATTCTAAAGAATGCATCGTTTTTGGTCCAATGCTGTAAAAGTGGCCCCCATAGGAAATATCTTTTGTCGTCGTCGCCAACAGAAAACACATTGCTTCTGATGTAGATTCCTGACGTTCCAGATATAGCACAAATCTACATTTTGTTATGCACGGTTTAGGATTTGAGTTCTTATCTTCATAAATATCCAATAAATGAACGGAAAATTTAAATGATTGCTATTGAGAACATTTGGTTAACCTTCGTCACAAATTAGGGCTGTTTGAATACTTTGTCATCATCATGTCAACATGCTACAATAATGGATGATTAAGGGAGCAAGAACTCCCAAAATCGTACAAATTCAGTAAAATTCGACACAGTTTATCCAAATAGAAAAGATTAATGTAGAAAAATATGATTTGTACTCTACATATTGGTGTAGTGTATATAACGAAGCCAGTAGGGTTTTGTTCTTCTTTGTCGTAAGCGCTACTATTCGTCGTATCAAACTTTACGACTACGGCGGATATTCAAACTTACCTGCAACATAAATTCATTATCCAAGTGTAATTTTGTGAAAGCCGTTATGGTTTGTACACTTCTACACCAAAAATGCAATAAAACTACTGTATTTTGGTAAATAACTTCAGTTCAATTATCCACTTTGCACTTTTTCACCGAAATCGCATGGACGAACACGATTTGAGAGAAATGATTAGCAATCGACTGAGCCACACCACTTTCCAACACAAGTTTATTCCCGTCCCCGTGGGTGACTTTCTCGCCGGGCACTTATTTTCACTATGGAAAACCTTCGTACTTCTTCACTGAAGGATTTCATTCCAATCACACGCCGTAAAACTTCAATAAATCATAAAAATTTACGAAATTTCCTCAACCGCCGCGTATAATTGAGAATGTAAACAAAGTTCAATCCGTCGTACTTAGAAAAAAAAAAAAAGCTTGTATGCATCAATGTGTGCGCGACGCTCGACGTAAAAATACGATTCCTTTGATTGTGTTGTTTTCGCTGTACTGTGAGCAAATGCCATAATTCTCGCATAACTTCTGATCTCGCCCTAAAAGCCATTGGTAACCATGTGTGTAGCTCGTTGTTTTTGAGCATTTGAATGTATTTTCATGTTACTTAACAACGCTATTGGGATAAAAGGATCATTATCTACCTGCCCGTGATGTTGGTTTGAGTGCTTATTCTTTCATTTGCTCAAAAACAACAAGCTACACACGTGGTTACCAATGGCTTTTAGGGCGATATCTCAGAGTATGCGAGAATTGTACGGTCAAAAGGAATTGTGTTCATATGTTCGGGCTGAATTTTGATGACGAACAATTAATTTTAAAGGAAATAAGTATATTCCATCATGCTGAAGGAATGGACGGAGATGCCTGTTGATCTATATATTCTAGTAAAATATTTTATTATAGGGTGCCGGTACCAATGGTTGTAATGTACCAGTAGATTGGACTATGGAATAAAACGTACATTTTTCGATAAAAAAACAACATGTGCTATTTTTGGTGGATAGACCGCCTCTAGTTTAGTCGATTTGCCAAATTTCAGCTTTTTATTATATCATTAGGTCATAAAAATAATTAAGTTTACGCAAAAAAATTTTCTCCCTTGCACCAGTAGTAGCCGTCGTGTTCCAATAGTGGATCAACGGATGGAAGCAGTTTTAAAATGGACGTATAAAAATGGAGAAAAGTCCCAGAGATGATCTTTATGCTTCATTTGAAAGATATTAGTTGCTGTTCCGATGGAAAAATGTTAAACCTATGTAAAAATTTACCATTTTGTTTAAAATTCCTTGTACCATTCCCGAACGTCTACTACTGGAGCACTAGCGCAACTACTTGAACACGTGTACCAATTAGTGGCTCAAGCGTTTTTATGTTAAAAAATTAGTTTTATCACTCTTCTTATATTTTTCCCATGTAGTAGAGGTTGAAATCTTTCTGCTGACGCTAAAAAATCTCTGTTAAGGCTTTTCGTTATTTTGTTATGATTTTTTATAGCTTACGTAGTCCACTAATGGCACCGGTACCCTAGCGTTGATATGTTGTGTTTTAACCACTCAATACACACAGTGAGCCGTAAGTTGTGAGACGAATCTGGAAACTGATTGCGACGGAGTTGAAAACGATACGACGGATTGAGAATACGATAAGATGCTTTTTCTTTGCATTATTTCCAAAAAGAGATCAAGATTTATCAAAATGTTATTCTACAATGCTAATGCCGTTTTGAGAAAGAATTGTTTGGCATCGGTTTGTATCAGCATCATTAACTGCAATACTGAGAAAATTGCAGTTCTCACTGATCAATGCTTAATACGATGAATACTAGCACATCACCCTAGTTGATTGTTTTTTGTTCCTGATGTTTGATGAGATTGATGAGCGCATAAATTTATTCTAATTGTTACTGAGCTCAGCGTACCAATTCGATATTTAGCGTTCGTCAAAAATCGGTGAATCACCTGTGCTACCATTTGAAATGGAGAATCAAATCACCGTAAGTAAAATATTGAATTCAAAAGTCTTGATTTTCTTACTATTTATTCAACTAAATAATATGAATCAAAACGGTAATTCTTGTAGTATAAAGAGAACAATGTCACTCTGGTTGCAAAAAATCGAGATGACATTGAAAAATGTGGGAAATAAACAAAAAATAGGATTTTCTGGTGACCCAACAGAGATCAGCCCACGAGCCCCTGGAAGTCACGACAGCTTGGGAATCTAGGGTAACCAATATATTTTGGACCTCTATATATTTTGGACCCCCTGCAAATTTTCCAGTTAAAATCGAAAGACCAATACAATCAGCATGCCATTTGGAAAGATAGGACCATTCCGCACTTGCATCAAGCGTTTGTGCATGGTAAATGTGTTTATTTTATCTGAAATTAATTTAATTTAATCGGTTCATCCATGCAACCGTTACAACAAGTTACACACAGAAATTGAAGACGTCAGAAATTTTTCAAATGTGAACAAAAACATTCTTCTAATTTCTGAACTAAAAGCGTAGAATTTCTTAGCTTTTCCATTGTCAATCGATTGATTAGACTATGGGCAAGCATATTATACAACCAGTGCCGTGGACTTTGTCGCCAAACGATAAAAAAAATGCCGGGGGTCCAAAATATATACTATGGTCCAAAATGTATTGGTGTGTCCAAAATAATGAAAAACAGTGCATCACAATTCAATTATTTTCGATGTCTTTTGGATCCTACATGACCGTATAGACATTTTTATCTCGTAGAGGAAGTTTTTCTCTACATTTTGGTATGTTCTTTGACATGGTTACGCTGTGCAATTAATTAATTGGGACAAAAATGTAAAATCATTTCCTTAGGGGGTCCAAAATACGACCGTTACTCTATGATGTAAGGAATTAGAAGAAAAACGTTTCTATTATTTTAAAGGAATTCCCAAACCAGCAACAAATAAATCGGCTGAAAAATTCATAGCTGTATCTTCAGACAAATTTGATGTTAAATTTTATGAGAACCCCATAAATATTTAGATTATTATTAGGAAACTTTTGAAAATAAAAACCCCTCTTCGAAAAATCTCAGAGAGAATTCAGCTATCTTCAGATAATCGTTATATATGTCTAAAAGTCGTTCGTAAGTGTTCCGGAATATACTACATTCGATTCTCCACAACTCGATATTCTATAACTCAATACACTCCAAAACTTGATGATTTTTCGGTCCCTCCACGTGAAAGGTAAATTTATCTCCAGAACTCGATTTCTATTTTAAAATCTTTCTTATTTGGGGAAAATATTATATTTCTTCTTTGGAGGTGACTAAATACTTGCAAGTTTTAATAAAAGTTGAAAAGCATAAAAACTAAAAAAAAGTCAGTAATATTATTTTTTGAGCATTTCTAAAAAAGTTTTCAAATTATAGTTTGTACAATACTATCAACAAAATATTATTGCTATTTTACATAAGTTTTGTGATTTTTTGTTTTTTTATGATTTTTTGTGTCGGTATAACTCGATAATTCTATAAGACGATGGTGCTTTGAAAATCGAATTATGGAGAGTCGACTTCAGCTAGAGCATCATTTCCGTCCGTCTCAAAAACCCAACACGAACGGTTTCGTAAGAAAAGCAATCTTTCGACATCTTCGGCAATCTTCGGTTCATCTACTTGGCACAGACCATCGATAATCAAATTACTTGGCCGGCATTGATTGCTCTTCGAATTCTTCCGAAGTATGTTTCACCCCACAGCTCACGAGTAAGATAACCCTTTCATTTTCTGCTCTTACTCCCCTATAATTAACCGCTGCTCACGCAGTGAGAAATTGGACACCAATTTTAATTAATCTTCGGTTCACCAGTTCCACCCTCCTTCTGAAGTACGAAGGGATTTAGAAACCAAGCAAATATTCTCTTTCATATATATTTTTCGAAGTTCGTTTAACGATGCTGGACAAGATAGGAATTCAATTGACGACCTCATTCACATAGCTTCCTGAATTAAGACCAGCATCTCGCGCGCTCCCTGTCGTCGTGATAATCACCAATCGACGCGACGACGTTGGAAGCTTTAATTTCGATTATAAATTTATTGGCGCTTTATTTTATTCGGTAGCAGCGTGGATTGTTTAATACTGTGCGTGAGTTCGATGGTGGAACGAAGGGACCGCTATTTGTCAAAGCCAGTTTATTCTGCTGACTTGACGTGAATTTGTCTGTCTTCCGCTATGCTGGTGGCCTGTAATCTGTGTTCTTTGGGCTCTAGACGGGATTGATTGAACATAGTAATTTAATACACCATCAGCTTGGTGCTTCAAAGTGTCAAACTATTTTAGACTGTGATTCATCGAAGAAAACAGAGCAATAGGAAGTAGGAAAAAATAAAAAGATAATTAGTAGTAAATCGGGATCAGGATATCCCAAAATTTATTCCTCTAGAAAATTTCAATTACTGTTGTCAGAGTTGTAAACAGCACGTACCCAAGTTCATTATTATTAGAACATTCCAAGTGCTTGGTGAACGCTGACTATTAACTACGTCATAGTACTGATCCTCGTGCCCAGCATCTCCTATCCGATTTTGTTACATGTGCTGTGTCAGGTACTAACTTCCAAGAGGGCAGGTCTTTGAATCTCTAAACGAAAATAGTGACTTTTCTGTAATTAAGCAACGACGGTGAGGCTAACAAATATATTTTGCATCTAGTAAAATTACTGCTTAAGATGCCGAAGAACTTTCTCGAAGATTGAGAACCGAACTAACAACTTTGGGTATGCTAGACCAGCACTTCAAACCAGCACTAAACTGTGATACAGCAATCGTACCTTTTATATTTTTTTACAATCAACCCATCACAGAAGAAGAGCTTGGTGGTATTAAAATAATTTCTAACCTGTTTCAAAAGTACCTTAGAAAATTATGTTTTTATTAATGCCAAAAATCAGTAACCAGAAGAATAAAAATTATTAAAATCAAAAACCAAAATTCACAAAATTGCGAATGAAAATAAATCATTGCCCAAAACGTGTTTAGAACGATTTTAGATAACGAAAAATGATATTTAGATAGAAAATAAAAATTTGGGTATTAGAGGGTTAACGACTACTCTACGACAAAAAAATCCTTGGAGTGAAGATCTGAAATATAAGGCACAATGATTAAGTTTAATCAAATTTGCACTTTTGCATCTCCTTTGGATCTACAAGAGTTTTATTGAATTTTCGAAAGTTGGTCAAGACTTTAGGCTCCTACAATGTTTTTTTTTAAAGTTCTCGACGTCTCTGCTTAAACATTCGAAGGCTTATAGTCGAAGTTAAACGAAAACTAAAAGTTGCGGCTTCCCAGACAACCAGAAGTCGCATAACAGTTAACGAAAAAAGTCGTTTAGTAACACAAATTTCATCACACTCGCACTACATGGTGGGTAATATCGTTCGACCGATGAGTTTCCTAGCATAAAACGCTATTTTATGAGTTCATACGTACATTTCGTTTCGTTCCATATACTCGTACAAAACTAGTCGGATCAATGGATCATTGAATGTAGTTTTTGTCAGTGGTCACCGCATCAAAACAAAGGCGTCACTGTATATGGGATTTAACATTGTGACAGCATTGCTGTTCTGTCAAACACACAAGGCTACGGTGGCGCTATCTATGCTTTCCATAGCGGCCGTTTTGGTTGTTTTAGTGATCCATTCGTAGCAGCTGTCAAATCAACATTGTTATCACAAATTAAGTCGCATAAGAGTACAGACTAGTTCACAATAAAATTTACACACTCGCATTGCATGTTATTTTTCATCATATAAAATATGCACGTATATCGCCTCCACTTTTGTACGTATAAGGCCTTTTCGCAACATCTTGTACGTGAAACTTTGCGCATACCGTGTACCCCCGCTAATTTGAACGGCATTTCATGCAAATCATCGGGGTTCATTTTTAATTTGAACATCTAGTCACCCTAGAACCGTGTTTATGGTAACCTCTTTCGCTGTTTTGTTTTGATTTTGCGTTCCGTTTCACAGCGTTCCATTCTTTTTTACTCCGTTCCATGAGCTAAATGACGATTGAACCATTTTTAATCTGAACGATGTGCAAATTAGCGGGGTGCAGATTAAAAAGTGTTCAGATTAAAAGTGGTCAAACCAACGGGGGTACCCGGTATATTCTGGTTGTCTGGGTTGGAAGTAGCTTTCCATTATCTAAGTACACATTCAAGGTTTCCAAACTTTACAAAGTCAATAAACACGCCGGCCACGTCCTTACGGTCATTGGGGAAGGGGAGCATTGTGAATGTGACATTAGAGTGGTCCAAATAGCTTTCCTTTTATAACTTATTTGCAATCCTTAGGATGCAAGTAGAACGAAGAATCTGTAAAATCATTGAACAAAACTAAAATAAAAGAAGCCTCACTTTTATCACGCTTTTTTTATTTTGAAGGGGAGGAAAAGTCAGAACACTTAATTCCTCTGTAATAACAAACAAATTGCTGCTAATTTATTGATGTTTGCCTAGCCACACCACACGAGAGTGAAGAACTTGGCATCATGCGTGCGCTATCTATAGTTCAGTTCCAGTCGATTCCCCAGTTTTCCAAAACGCCATTATTTTTTTCATGCTTCATCTGTTGGAAGGGAGATGCAATTCAGGGGCATCTGTTCGACCCATGCTGAAGATGCAATCCTCTACAATAATTTTTGTTGATTTTCCTGCTGCGGACGTAGCGTTTCGTGATTCAGTGGAATGAATATGAAGTTAATGGGTTTCGATGATAAAAAGGTATACATTTCCCCTTGATCAACATATATTTTTTTAACTTTTTCGGCTGAAGTGATGATTAATGACCATGGTGGTCGGAAGTAATGCACCGAGGTACTTTATATATGATTTCGTTTTAGAGATTGCTCCCTATAAAGGTTGTATGTGATGCCATATGGTTTGGTGGTAGCAAGCGAATGATGTTTCAGTCCGGTCGAGTGTAACAAAATCTTCTCCTGGATCAGCAAATGGTAGCCCGGTTAGAAGTTCAATGGCACGTTTGATTAGAGGCGTGATTGTTAGCCATTTACGTCGGATTAACCAGGAATGATTGAGTGGTCTCTGATCGATACTGATGGCCGATGGTGTAGATGTATGACGTGGCGAGGATGGAGCAAATGAATGACACAAAACGAAATAGTTGTCGAATGATTTATCGATTACACGTATAAGAAGGGGGATATGAAGGATCGAGATGGGAGTAGACTCGCTTGAATGAAAGCCTAAGATGGGCTTATAAGTACATCGATCATAATTTATCGCTCAGCGAAATGTCTTCTTCTTCTTTCTGGCATTACGTCCCTACTGGGACAGAGCCTGCTTCTCAGCTTAGTGTTCTTCTGAGCACTTCCACAGTTATTAACTGAGAGCTTAATATGCCAATGACAATTTTTGCATGCGTATATCGTTTGGCAGGTACAAAGATACTGTATGCCCTGGGAAGTCGAGAAAATTTTCAACCCGAAAAGATCCTCGACCGGTGGGATTCGAACCCACGGCCCTCAGTTTGGTCTTGCTGAAAAGCTGCTCGTTTACCGCTACGGCTATCTGGGCCTCGTCACGAAATGTCCTGCAACGTGAAAAACATCATTTAGTAAATAGTGATGAACAAATTAAATTCGATGGAATAAATTACATTTGCATGCTCTTTGCTTATGTCACTCAATATTAAATTGATACATTTCCAATCAATAGATGGTAGGGGATCTTGGGGTAAAGTGCACCAGTTAAGAAAGATGTGCTAAAATAAAGAACAAAGAACATGTAGAGTAAAGTGGGGCAAGATTTCCTTGTTAAGATTTCTAGCTCTATTCAAAACTAATGTATCATGGTGATTCAAATGCTATTCAAGCAAGGGACTTTCACTTCAAATATTATAGAAATCGATTGGGATTTGGAAAATTTTTGACTATTCATGTTTCTAGAAGCGAAAATTGTTATTTTCGGCCAAACTTTTATTGCATGGAACAACAGACAAATAAACTTTTATTCGAGTTTTTATGTAAGGTTGTATCTAGGCCTATCATAAAGATGCTTTGAGGTGTTATAGTTTTTTCATAAATTATTTTTCAAGATAACTGAAAATAATCCATGCATAAATCAAAAATCGCGCGGAAACGCACCGTCATGTGAAAAAAATCACAAATAGGTTCTGGCCCCAGAACACAGGCAAAAGGTTAACACCATTTTGAAACCAACTCGTTTTAATGACCATGCAAAACATGTTTTCTGGAGGGCCCGTGTAGAAATTATATCGAAATTACAGGCACTAAGGAAAATGGGTCATCGTGTAATTTCGTCAAATCAATCTTATCAACAAATTACCATGTCTCTAAAAAACGTCTGTTTTATGATTGATGCTTTGAAAAGATTTCAATTTGTTACATTAAAAATTACACCAGAATCGTTCTTATGCTACTGTCTTTCCGAGTATCAAATTTGCAGGGTGTTCACAATTTACAACGTTCCATCAATCTGAATAGAATTTTGCACTCAAAAGAAAATTGACAAGGTGCGTTTGCCCCAACTGTGTACTCTATCACTCTATCTACTATCACTCACAAATCAATAATCGAACTAATGCCAACTAATCACAGGAAATGAAACCTGGCAGCTCACACGCCTCGAGGGAAGCCAGCAAAACAAGTCACACATCTTTTCTTTATCAAGTAAATATTTGTTCGGCTATCTGATGGCTACCCACCTTAACATGACGTGCGGCGATTGAGTTGATGATGATGATGATATTCGACTGTCTGTCTGCTTCACCTCCAAATGAATAGAAATTATGCTTTTCAAATCATTCATCGCGCGAGAACGTGACCAGCCCGAAATCGAACAATGTAGCATAGCATGTTGATCGGCTGAAGGTGCTCATAAAATCGAATGAATAATCGACTGTTTATCGCTCATGAATAAAACATAAGGAAACATAAGAAAAGCCCTATCTGGGCATTGTATCTGGCTTTCTAAATGCGTTTAATAGCCATGAAGAAGCGGGATGCCGGACGGTAATCAGATGTGATTAAAAATTTATTAAAATTTAAGAACGTGATAATTTATTCCGAATCAACTGTTGGTTCCAGTATACGTACGAAGTTTCATAGAAAACAACGGAAACAAACGTCATAATTCTTATGATTTTGTCAGTAACACAAAGCATCGGTTGAAAGATGTCTAACTCCCGATAAGCTCACGGCACGCTCTGAGGTCACAAACCCGCTCGGTAATTAACTTCCGCTGGAAGAGAGCAACCGGATTTAAATATTTCCTTCCTTGGTAGAATACACTTTGCAATCTTGCTGACTACACAGACTCTCTGAAACAACCTGACCCTCTCTTGAAATGGGGGATGATAAATGATTGCCAAACTCCATGAAATTAAAAACGAAAATAGTGACAGTCAACCTATTACACGGGAGAAGTCATAAATATTCATGATCCTCCCGGCAGCGTCATCGGTTTATCCCGTGCGATGATGGTACAAATGTATGGTGGAAAACCCTCAGCCAGGTACTTACTCTTATTCGACAGAGGGGGGAAATAGCTACGGAAGTCGTCTCCCCTCTGTTCGTTTGTGCCATTTTCCCGATGAGTCAATGGGAGGTAGGTGTGAAAAACAAAACCTTTCCCAACCCTGAAATCAGTAATCCGTAGGTGCTCACAGTCACTGCCTAGGGGAGGCACGGCAAGTGCAATCTAGCATGACAAGGAGGACTTAAAGCGGACCCTTCGATTGTTCCCGGCTGGAAAATAGCCAATGGGGGTGATTGCGTCCATCCTAGCCTCCCCCCGGTTTGGGAACCGTTATGTGGAGGACACTTGGAATCTGACCGGGTCGAACAATATAGTACTAAAACTAACGAATCTGACATTAAAAATAACTATGCCTTGATGCGTGGCCTACAAACAGAAGTGGCATAAATAACAATTCAGACACTAAAATTGAGAATCTTGGACGTACTGTCGTATGTACGTGTTATTGTACTGGTATAACTTCTAATATGGTCGGCGTTAAGTCAGAGGGGACCAAGTACAAAATTTGGAAAAATTGGATTATTCTATCATTAGATGCAAAATTACCTTACCTTCGTTTCACTTTGATCAGATTTGATGAATGCTGTAAACTGCGAGATATATGTAATAAATTTACTTTGGATGATCAATAAAAATCGATAAAAGTGTGCAGTCAGAGTGGACCAAGTGCTTATTACCATATCAGAGAAAATGATCAACGCGCTGAGGAATGCGAGGAAATGAAAAACATTTCAAGAAATTTGTGAGATTTTTTAACATTGAATGATTCTTCTACTTATCCATCAATAGAAATTTATAAATATTACTTAATTCGATGCATTTGATTTTGATTTTTGACCATTTACAATATTTGGATGGGTGGTCAGAAATTGCAACAATTTCTGTGCAGACAGAGTGGACCAAGTGTTGAAAAGCAATAAACTGATTGATTGTTGCATTTTTTGAGTCAATTTCAGAGTCCGATAGAAGTTTATGGTAGTTTTATGGTGTATGTATGGAATGTGTTAAAACCCGCTTATTGGACCAGTATATTTTGGTCGGTACTCAAGATTTTCTCTTGGTTCATTTTGACAGAACACATATTTGAATATTTCTGACCTTCAATACCCTGACCTCACAAAACCTTAATATTCAAGCTATCCTAATGCCATTGATTTCGGTATTAAGGATATGGATTATTGAACAATTAACGATAATGGTGTAAGAGGGTCTTCATAATCTGCTTATCTTAGAGATATGCAACCAGTTTGACTATGCAAGCATTGAATGATTGTTATTTTTCTAGAAATTGTTCAGTCAGAGTGAACCAACTCACTGAACGGTGGTCTTTAGTTCAGTCAGAGTGGACCAAGTACACATAGTCCATCAGAAAATCGTTCTATCAGAGGTTTGGATTATGATTTTTCATGATTATCACTTCACATTATATTGTTTGAAAGCAGCACAAAGCTGTGTAGGAATATTGATCCAAAATTTAAACGAGTTCAAAAATTACAGGGCGTTAAACTTTAAGCCTGTTTTTCTCAAAATATGAAAAATGTCACTTGGTCCACTCTGACTTAACGCCGACCATATGAAACATGAATTTACAATGCTTTATTATTTGTTGTCGAACTGAAATTCATTCTTTTATCCAATGTAGGGGAAAAGCACCAGTTTTCGACCCAGCATTAATTTTCGACCCATCGATGTGATTTTGGCCTACTTTGTATAGGAATCCGAAAATTAGCACAGAATTCTTGTAGGTCGAAAATTAGTGCTTTCCCCCTTCTGTGAAAATATTTGATGCAAACATTATTTTTCGTATTGAAATATTAGCGCCATTTTATTCTTGTACCAATATTGACCGTTTAATCAGATACCTATCATGGAAGCACAACACGCCTAGCTACGGTAGCTACAATCCATCCAACCTATCCAATTCTGCGATGGTATAAAATTTAATTTCCACAGCGAGAAATTCCGGAAAAGTTCTCTTCAACAAATGCCCATTGCATTGGAAACGGCGGCAGGAGATGTATACAATTGGGTTACCCACTAGGGAGTTTTTCCCACCCCCATCGACTCCACCTATTCCATTGTGATCCGCTGCTGGGGTGCAACCTAAATAGCTTTTTCAGTATTACTACTTCAACAGCAGGGGGAAAACTTCGATCAAATCTTCCCGGTAGCATCTCGCCTTTTATGTTACAGCTTCTGAGTAATCGTTCCAGGGATAAAATATGACAAAATCGCAACAAACGTCTATAAATATGGGGATGGATCAATGGGAGCTCTCCGGCGCATGATGGGGGAGATGTAGATGTGCGACTATCCTTAACGACCTCAACGTCTTCGAGGCGCTATGATTAGATCCCATTGCGATGGATCAAATCTAGGATGCAATGATGAGGAAGGATTTCCACATTTGAGATGAAAAAAAGGGAAATGATCCCATTTCAGTCTAAGCCGGTGAGGGAGGTGAGAATGATGGTGGAAAAAGTACTGGGGTGGAACACTCGGTGTGTCATAATCCATCGCCGCAATTTATTTTCCCATTTTCGGACTCATAAATTAGTTTTTCCTCCCCTTCCTTCCTTTGCGTTGAATTGGTAGGTTAAGGGGGTGAGTTTTTAATTTCGTTGAATGACGCTAAATTAATGCTTGGCCAATCTTGTTACCGATGGTTGTTAGCGGAGGTTGGAAAAGTAATAGGGTTAAGGACCTCTTCGGCATTCTTGGTACTACCAACCGGTAAACAAAGTATCCGGCATTCTTAAAACATGTCCCGCTCAACGCATTCTTTCAGCTTTTGCTATCTTCAGGATGGTGGTTCATACTCCGCCGCCACACACCGTTCTCCTGCACACCGCCAAAAATCATCATAAGCAACTGACGTTCGAAGACTCCGAGTGTTTGCAGGTCCTGCTCGAGCATATTCTTCGTTTCATACTCGTAGAGGACCATCAGTCTTTTCAGCGTCTTGTAAATGGTACACTTGATGCAGGGACGAATCTTTTTTGACCGAAAGTTCTTCTAGTAGACACGTCTTCCACAGCGTCTCCGTATTTCACGGCTAACATTGTTGTCCGCCATCAGCGAGGATCCGAGGTAAATGAATTCATCTACCTCCTTGAAGATCTCCGTCAATCGTGACGCTGGTTCAACAACTGGCACGAAAGTCCATCACCATGTCTTAGCCCCCGGCGGGATTCGAACGTACTGGAGTATTCGTCCGAAATCTTGAACGCAGTTCTGCTCACCTTCCATCGGCGCTTTAATCAGTCTTGTGAGCATTCCGGGAAAGCCATGATCCTCCATAGCTCTATGCGGTCGGCACTGTCGGATGCCGCTTCAAAATCAATGAACAGGTGATGCGTAGGGACCTGGTATTTCCGGCATTTTTGGAGGATTTACCGTTCTGTAAAGATCTAGTTCGTTGTCGAGCGTCCGTTCATGAAAGCGGCTTGATAAGTTCCCACGAACTCATTTGCTATTGGTGATAGACGACAGAAGATGATCTGGGATAGTATTTTGTAGGTGGCATTCTCCGGTAGCTGTTCTGCTTTCCAGATTCTGACTATCAGCCGATGCAGACAAGCAACCAACTTGGTCAATTCTTCTATTGCCTTGAACCTTCGTGCCTGTGCTCTCAGCGCCATTCAAGTGTTCATCGTAGTACTGCTTCCATCTTTCGATCAACTCGCGTCCGTCCGACAAAATCTCAATCTTTATCCCTGCACATCTCGGCTCGCGGCATGAAACCTCTGTGGAATGCGTTGAGTTTTTTGATAGAACTTTCGTGTTTTGTTGGTGTGGTGCAACAACTCCATTTCTTTCGTGTCCTCCAGCTGGCGCTTTTTTCTTGGAACAGGCAGCTCTGCTGCTTCCGCATCAGTCTATAATGTTCCACGTTCTGTCGAGTACCTTGTTGCAGCAGTACTGCCTGCGCTCCGTTCTTCTCCTCTAGAATCATTCTACACTTCTCGTAGAATCAGTCATTGACTAGTCGACTCCGTTCAACGTACCCTACAATGTTCTCGACTGCGACTTTGATGGCTGCTTTTATTGTACTTCAGCAGTCCTCGAGAGGGGTTTCGACGAGCGAATCCTTTCCCGGCATCGTTTGTTCGAAATGCTGGGCGAATCCTGTGGTGACATCTGGCTGCTTCAATCGCTTAAGGTCATACCGAGGCGGGCGTCGGTACCGTAGGTTGTTAACGACGGAGAGTTTTGGGCTTAATTTTACCATTACCAGATAGTGGGCGGAGTCCTGTGTTTGCTGTGGTAATCTCCTGGTGTATCGGTGCGTAAGGCTACGTTTAAAATTGCTGCGAGTGGCCATATTCATGGAGGCGGTATATTTGGGATTGCTGAATCCGTTGTAGCTCTCAGAAAATTTTCAGCATGCCACAATTTTGTGCTACATGTAGTCAAAGTTGTAAAAATATCAGTTTTATTGATGTTTAAATGAAATTTAAAAATTCTCGATTACTTTTTCAAATCGACGCACGGTGTGCTGGAACACACATATTATCGAACTTGCATGAACCTCCGATCTTTTTTCACTAAAAGTTAGCTTTGATAGTCATAAAACGCTTGCGGAATATTAAAAAATCTTTCATCGGCAAAAAATTGAAAAAAGTCTATTTTTGTATTTTTACTCTTTTCCCATATATGAGTTCATAGGTGAATATTAGAGTTCCACTAATTTTGATGCATTGCAACAGCTCAAAGACTTATTTGATATAGGTAACTTGATAACGAATTGATTACAGACGTTTCAAATTGAGCATATTTTTTACCTACATTCACACAATGTGACCAGCCCATGATGGTATGCCGTTTATTACGAATTCGCATTTTTATACAGTTAGAAAAAATCACCGACGTCGGTAGTTTCTCAACAGCTGAACGGTCGGTAATCCGTTCGGTAAACGAAAAAAATACCGAAAGGACTGTAATTTGAACCAGACAGATGAGCTGTCAAAATTACCGGTAGATCGGTAGTGGTTACCGGTTCCGCTTCTACTCGGTAATGGTATTTACCAAATCATCGGTTATTTTGGATTGAGGAAGCAGATATTTTTGCAATGTAATAAATCAATGCATACGCTTATTTTTAATTAGTGAGACACGTTCTCTCTCTCGATATGCTCTTTACCATCACGAAAAGCTGCTGACTCCAGACGCATCATTGAAGGGTTCATATTCGTCGTGCTCTTTTCATTCCTATAACAACAAGTATATATGTACAGATCCCTTACAGGTCATGCTCAGATGTGAGCCAAAAAATAAGTAACTAACCTGTAAAGTCACCTCCCAATCACTTCTTCCAAGCAGATATTGAAGAACAACTGAATAATTGAAATCATTGGAGTTCGTTATTGAACATGAAGCTTTTAAAAGATAGCAGACAATTATATAATTACATACAACCATTAAAATAAACAGCCATACAGTTATATAGGGCAATGTACTGTTTCGATTTTGTATGGTATTTCACTTTAGCTGGTCTTGTTATTCATTTATTTTGATTGAAAGATGGAGGAAGATTTTACGCAAACCTGTATACGGTGTGTCTATATCCAGAACAAGAACGCATTCAAATATTGTAAAATATCGTTACATATTACATATTATCGTTACATATTAAACCTCACATCATTATCATATTCTTAGTCACATTCACCTACTTAAAACTAAATACATAACATAAAACAATTAATTTTGATAGTTTTTGAGAGAAAATCTAAATATGTTATTTTTTATTTGTAAAACAAGCACTGGTATGTTAGTTACCGATTGCACATGAAAGATTGCATAACGGTTCCATCTGAATAAATCTATAATTTTTCATTTTTCGAAAGTCAGTTTTTAGTAATGGGGTAACATTGATTATGAGTAGATAAGAACATGAAAATCCACAACAAACTATTTGTTATTTCAACAACTAACTATATAACAAATGATTTCCATTTCGCTATGAGGTTTGATACCGGATTCATGTTCTACTATAGCTAGGCCATCAAGCATACGTACCAAACTCATTATAATTTATCAAATAGTGATCGTAAAACAGATTGTTTGTGAGTGTGAGAGTGCTAGAATCTCATCATTTTTTAATATTCGAATATAAAGCCTCAAATACTCTCGATTGGCACGAAAACAGCTCCGAGATGAAATGTCACACTAATACTCCTTACTTTCGCATTCGTTTTCCTTAACTGAATAACATAATGTTTGCGATTTCGTTTAGTACGTTGCGGATCCCGCACTATCGAAGTTACCCGCATTATCAAAAATACCTCGTTTAACGATACTAAAATTTATGTGTCCATGTTGGTTATTAAAATTGTTGTGTCTATTTCGCAAAATGTGCCCTCCATAAGTGCGAAGTTGTGAATAAAAGTGCGTGATAACGTCGGATCGATTTGTTATCTTCGCCACATTTAATATTCATCTTATTACAAACAATTGGAGTGATGACATAATGTCGATCCGAAGTAATCCAGCCCTTTTATCCTAAGTCAGGCACTTCAAACCCCAAATATAATGTGCGCATTACTTATGAGTAGATTAGTGATTGCACAAAACTTGTATCACGATGAGCTTGAGACCACATTAAGGCTATATAAGCCATTTACTGTTAATCATGTTATAGTGAACTTTCTTTCAAGACTTTTGCGCGTATATGCACATGAATATAGCCTTTACTGCCATGTGTATCCATTTCTGGGAATTCCTATTCTTATTGAAAAACTATGCCGCATACTTAAAATATTACTGATTTGATTCAGAAAGAAGAATGCAAAGCGTTCGTATGAGCTTTTCTGAAGTGAAAATTGTATTTTCCATTATATAAAATACGGCATACTACCATGGGCTGGTCATATTGTGTGAGTGTATGTAGAAAATGAAGCTTAATTTAAAACATCTAAGAATTCATTCATGTTGAAGATATGTCAAATTGGACTTTTAGCCGTTAAAAGTCATCATATTAGTGTAAATCTAATATTCTCCTATGAACCCATGTATGGGCAAGGGCCAAAAATACAAAATCGACTTTATTCAAATTTTAGCCGATGAAAGATTTTTTAATATGCCGCAAGCTTATTTTGACTACCAAGGCTAACTTTTAGTGAAAAAAGATCGGAGGTTCATGCAAGTTCGATAATATGTGTGTTCCAGCACACCGTGCGACGTAAGTAACTTCCATACGGTTTTGAGAAAATTAATTCAGAAGAATCACAACCTGTCTTCTAAAAGTGTTTTAAAATGAATCACCTTTTTAACATTTTTTTTGCCTTGTACATTGCTTAAATTTTGCATACAATGAGCACGCGAGTTCCTCTCATTTCCCGCAAAAAAATATGACGAAATGATAAGCCGTTTTATTCAGTTACTTTCGACGTTTTCCTACCAGTGTGAAATTGACTCAAGTAGTGTTTTGTGTTGATTCGTGGATAAGTCACTTTGTCAATTCATACAGCGGAGCGGCGAAAGTAAAACGTTCAAAATGACCGAGAGGTAGCACGCCTAATCGCCACTCGGAGGACACGAGTTCGAATCCCGATTAATATTGACGGGGTTGGTGGTCTAATGGCTACCGCTTCTGCTTCATAAGCAGAAGGTCATGGGTTCAATCCCAGGCCCGTCCCTTTTCTCGTACTTTGTAGTTGTATATCTCTCACTTGCTTCTGTCTTCCATTCTAAATCTATCACACTCAAATTATTCGTTCATAGCAAACGCTAGAACCAGAGACGGACAAGAAACCGTTTCCCTAACGCTTCCATTCTTCCACGCGCATGCCTTGCCTTACGCCTGATACATAGGCAGTCTGCTAACCACAACAGCAAACCTCTCTGCCATGCCTTTCCCCCAATCCATACACTCCGCATGAACTGGCGTAGATGCAGTCGGACTCCACGGTCTACAGTGGGCTAGTATAAGTGCAACATCATTTCCTCCCCCTTCCCCACATTGGTCTGCATTCTGACGTGGCAGGCGCCATTATAGCCTAAAAATAGAAGATCACCAGCACTTATACACTGAGGGTGTCTGTTAGTCCCAAGCAGTCATTCGGTTGGTTCCTTGTGTAAGTGCAGCTGATCTGGCGATACTGGAGTAGCATCCACGGGCGGCCAATCAAGCTCAAGCTCAAGCAAGCTCATACAGCGGAGCGGCGAAAGTAGTGGTTAGGTTGCGAAAGTTGAAAATCTTACTTTCGTCGTTTTGTAAATCCTGAATTTAAACGTTCTAAAAGTGAAAAATCGAGGTGGTTTGGAGCGAAACATGTAGAATTTCGTTTGCGAAACACGTCGAATCGATAAAGCAAGTTTGTATACTATTTTGACTTGAGTCTGTTTGAATAAGTTCTCGAGAATTATATATTGATTTTTTTTTGGAAATTTCAATCACCATATAAAATATATAAAATATAACTTAAATTTTTGCGTTGATATAGTTTGATTGAAGTTTCATGATTAATCGACTTAATTAAATTTTTTAACATAGTTGCAGCCTGAATATAAAATTGGTTGTTTCTTCAATATGGCCAGATAAATACCTTTCCAAATCATCAAAAAGGACCTATTGGGTGACGAAAGCATTACAAACTTCAATCATTTGTATAATTCATTATTTAAAAATTGATTTCAGAAGTGATTTATTATTTAAATATATTTAAACATATTTATATCATTATACTAGCTAGTAAACTTGCATGCAAGTTGACTGCAATCGTTAAATAATGCATATCCAACAGTCAATATCGCAAAATTCAGACGTGCTATGACATTTTGAAAAACTACGATAGATTCAGTGACCTCAAATAAGGTAAATAGTGGTCTTTTAGAGCTTGAGATAAAAAAAATCACTTGTTCCGCAGTATTATAAGCTATCGTAATTATCCCAACTACTTTCAGGAACAATTTTAAAGACATTATGTAGATTTTTCATTCTGATGACCTTTTGGGTAGATGAAGATTTCAAAATACATTCGACTCTCCACATTTCGATGTTCTATACCTCGATATCTCTCCGTATGTCGATGATTTCGTCGGTCCTTTCATTCTACATACATTTTCTCTCTCCATATTACAATATCCTTTTTATCTTTACATATTTATGTATCGATGTTGATTTTGTTCACTTTTTTTCTATGCCCATCATCGAAGATTAGACCAGTTTTTATTAATAAAAAATTGGAATCACACTGTTTGTTTATTATTTTCCTGATAACGGACTGTTTTTCAATTTAGTGGTGGTAGGTCATTTGGCATAAAGTCGTTTGGCATAAAGCCGTTCGGCATAAGGTCGTTTGGCATAATGGTCATTTGGCATAAATTCGTTTGGCATAATTGTCGTTTGGCATAATGAGTCTGAAACCAAGAATTGCTTGAGATGACATTCGTTTTTACGTTTCTATCGAATCTTTCTGATGATAACAGGCTTGATGTGGAGTCAATTGATACAAAATAACACTTTATTCATCAATGATATGCTCTTGATAAACTAAAGCATATTGGGACAGTTATTGCCAATAGTAGTTTATTATTTATCCAGAAATTACCCTTCTTTCAAATATTAATTCTTCTTTTGAGTTCCGCTATTGGAATAAATTTTTGCATTGAATATTTTGATGTATTTAGCAAAAATTTACCCTTCTTTCAAACATTCTATCATTCTATCATATCCTGTAAATTTCACCTTCTTTAATATATAGGCCGTTCTTTGGAGCTATATATTTTAGATATGTTTTAGTTTCCAACTGACAAAAAGGCGGAAATCGATAACATTGATCTGCTCAAGTTATCAGCGAAAAGAGAAATCGATTACAGCAGTTACTTCGATGGGTTGTGCTGATTTTCTACTAATGTCTTTACCAAGAATGCCAGTTCCCCGAACGCCAGTTCGTCGAATATGCCGCATCCATTAATAGCCCACTTCCTCGAAAAGTTTTTGGCATTCACATTTATCGTAATTTTATACATTTCATGGTGGTGAATGAACTGGCCATCTGATACGCACCCTTCTTCATTTAATTGGCGGTTCTTTCGAGTTTTACCGTCCTCAGCATTTTTGCCGACATGTGTGTAGCTGATAATGACAGAATATCACCTTCTTTTGATTGCTTATCGTTCTTTCTCGTTCATCATCCAGCCACTGAAGACTATTAATAGACAGTGTTATTGATGCATACTTCCAAAATTAAAATTCATATTGAATAGTTTAAAAGTTTTGTCACATTTTTTTTCTTTCAAACACGTGTTGTTTATTTGAGTTATACTGTGAAAAGATTTTTTTGCGTTAGAACCTTAAACATTTTAAACGAAAAATAATTTGCTCTCGTATAAAGGCTATTTGTGCATTATGCTGCAATAATAGATCTTTGGATAAGAGCTTTTAATATTTTGCAAATAAATTTTCCCTTCTTTTACCAAGTATTTTTCATCAAGTGTTACGTCCAAACTGGGACAAAGCTTGATCTGCAGCAAAATATTTTATGAGCGCTCCCTTTATTAGTAACTGCGAACTTTCTTTGTCAATTTACTATTTTCAAATATGTATATCGCAACAAGCTCAAAGATAATTTATGTTCTAATTATGGATGTGGAGAAAATTTTTATTCCGAAAAGATTTTCCACCAAACCCATCACGAGTTTTGTTTAGTTAAGCTCTCTAATGTCACTACAATTTTTGACTATGAATGTCTCTAAACAACCACTAGGCTTTCTGAGAACCTACGAAAATTTTTTGCTATCGGTTTCGTGGTGTTGATCTTGGTAAAAGCTTCGAAAAAGACGATATTCATTCTAAATCAATCATTATGCCAAACGACCATTATGCCAAACGACCATTATGCCAAACGGCTATATACCAAACGACCGTATGCCAAACGACTTTATGTCAAACGAGGTACAATTTAATTTAGTATTCATCAAAAATTTGCTCGTTGTCTCGATCTCTCCCTTATTCGATGGTCCCTTCGAGATGTGGACACACCAATTATTTTTTTTAAATGCTCATGAAAAAATATGCATGGTTTTTCATTTTAAAATATACCATATGCATATGGAAACATTTTATCTTCGATCTGTGAAGAGCAATACAAATAGACAAAGAGACAGCAATCCTACATTTGCTAGGATAAAAAGCTCTGCTTGGATGACGAGGAGTGTGAAGAAATGGGGCATCAATATCGCACTCAGGTAACGTGCATACTGCATATGCGCAAACAACTCAACACGTAAGGATTAAGTGTCTAGACAAATTAGTATGAGGTGATTGAAAGGTGGAAGCAGTAATACGATAAACACTAGAATTACATAGATACAGAACACCAATGATGAGGGCCGTCACCCACGTCATGTGAAGTCAAGGATGCGACATCCCTACACAAAAGTATTTAACAGGGTTAGAGGAAAACCTGAAAATTGCAGCTCAATTGGGCATTCCATGAGCTGGTGCATTTGATATTGAAGTTAATATGGGATTTCCAGCTCAAACATATAAGAAACTGCATATCATCTACTGTTTGATTCAGGAAAATTGTTGATCGCATTCAGTTGAGCCCAGACCCAAGTAGCACGGTTTGTTTCAACTCGAGAATAAAAACAACTCTTGAAACTGAATTGCACTGATTAATAAATCAAAATGCGCAAGAGGCGAAGTCTGTTTGAAACATTTAGCAGTAAAATTGACTATTTGTCGCAAATTAGGGTAATTTACGGCTTCGGCACCATTCGACTATTAGCGGCAACTGAATTTCAAACGCCAAACACATAGTGTTTTTCTATCAAAATATACAAATGAAAACATTCTGATGATTCTTTGTTCTATCAGCTTCCTGTTGACGAGATTTCCGATACTGAACAAACCATTTCGTCTAAGATGTCATCAATTCAAATGAACCGCCTCAAAATGCGACTGATTTGGAGCTGCCGAAGAGAATGAGGCTGCCGACAATAGTCACACTGACATGAGATGTTCAAAGCGTTGTAAAATTATTTCCAAAACCATTGTTTCTACTCTAAATGTCCTAAAAATTTACTTGCTCAACACACCGTAGTGTCTGTGTCATTTTCGTTCCATATTTCAATAGATCCATTTGACACTCCGCAGATCTACCCTAGTTCCAAACCACCATCCAACCGGAAGGGAAGGGGAAATTAAATTTGCAACTCTTCCCAATTTACATATGGCCCGGATGTGATCCCGGGCTGATCCTGCTAATTATTACCATGAATGCTGTAAGGGATACTTCAAATTCGACACCTCCTCCGTAGAGGCAGCCAGACGAGAAGAAGCCACACTCTGACTGAGGGCAACCCCTTTTTCTCGCTCTTCAGGGAGCGGAAATTACGTGATAGATCCCTCGTTTTTGAAATGCATGGCATATTAAATGTCGGAGGCATTCTTTTAACAGTCGGATATTGCGTTTCCCTGGTAATAATGAATCTTTGCCTCAGGAGCGTTGCGAGAGGAAAATTAGGAAACCAAAATCACAACATGCCTTAGAGCAAAGAACGATGACGACGCCGGCGATGACGATAAATCACCGTAGCAATGGTAACACTCCTGATGATGAGAAGTAAATGTCTAACCAGCCCTGCGGCGCACTTCCCTCAGCATCAATGCAATGTTTGTTCAAGGAATTATGATACAGAGAGGAAATTCTATGATGATAGTCGCATAAAAAAAGAACATCTGCTCGGCAGAGCAGAGGCGTTCTGTTGCAGTTTCGGTAAATTGATGCACTTGCGTTGCGTTCCATCTACCGTATGTGAATCGAAGCCCGTAATTTGAGACAAACATTTTTATAGAAGGGTAATTTTCCGTAGAGTATAATTTTTCAATTGGGGTATAATTATCGCCCTACTCCAAATGCTTCGATGGATGATTCAATAGGCGGAATTTCATTCCATAAAAATTGCCACCAAATTGGATCACAATTTAAAGCGATAGTAAATCCAGCATCTCGTCGTCACCCATCGTGCGTTCCAGGAACTCATTTCGGGTCGTTATCGAATCAGATTTTGGGCAACCTTTTTCTCAGCTGGATGTCTTCGGTGGACTGGGTGACGGACAACAATAGAAAAGAAAAAGAAAGAAGCGAGCCGACATCGACGGTTCAGAACAGGACCGTTGAGGGTGTGCTCAGTAGGTATAAATAAGAAAAAGGTTTCGGTTTGGGTCGACCAAAAAGTTGGAAATATGAAACTCAGTTTGATAGGATCGGATGACAAAAGTGCTGTAGTATACTTAAATAGATAATAATATTTACCACATTGTGACAAGACGGTTGAATGGCACTTGTTTCAGACTTTTTTTTGGGATTGAAATATTTCTCGGGCAGATATAGAGCCCCTGAACTGAAGTGAAAAAAAGAAAAAGAAAAAAAGTGTTCACGCCATTCAAATTTTATGCGAAAACGATTTTTTTAAACTTTTAATTTAAAAAAAAAAATCTCATTTCAATATTATTCTATTTCTTGCAAAAAAAAAAAGTATCAGTATGATGGACATCCATTCTTCATTTTTTTTGCGTTTCACAGTGAGAAAGTAACGCAATTTAGTTCTATTTTTTCTATTGTTGATTGCAAAATTATAAAGACTCGATTGGTACCCAGGCAATCAGAAGTTGCATAAAAGTTCCCGCAATAACTCTATTATTCCTACAAATTACATCAAACACGGCGAATAAAATCGATATATAGATGAGTTTCCTCGCATAAAACGCTTTTTTTTCTGGGTTCATTTGTACATTGTATTTCTCTCCGTACACTCGTACAAAGTAAGTCGAATCAATCCGTAGCAGCTGTCAAATCAACATTTGTTTTCATAAGTTAAGTCGCATAAGATCACAGGTTAGTTCGGTAGAACATATATACATTTGCATTGTATGCTATTATTCATCACATATCATGCATGCACGTATAACGCCTCCACTTTTGTACGTAGAAGGCCTTTTTACGACATCTCATAAGTGAAATTTTGCACAAGCAAAGGCTCCAGGTGTTATACGTATATTTTGGTTGTCTGAGTGATTATCGCTTCAAAAGGAAATTTCACTCTGGCCAAATAATCACCCGAGATCAACCTAAGTTCTATATTGTACACATTTTACACGATAATGAGAAAATGATTCGGAATTTAAGATATACTGCTGTTACGTTACAACATCAACCATGTCTGTTTGAAGCTCAATGTGCATATTAAGATAGCTTTGGGATGTTCTAGCGCATCCAAATTATTCTAGAGATCAATTTATGGAATGCAAACCTGAACTAGTTTTCAGTAGACTAAGCTGAGATTCACAATTTAGTGTACATATTAAACCTTGAGAAAACTAAAAAATTACAAGAAGTACTCAAAAATAGCCTTCGAGTATGTGGGACATACAAGAGAAAACTGAGAGATTTCGGAAACTCTACAATTTCCAAATTGTTCAACTCTCTGAGTGAAAGAAAATTAACTAGAACTCTCACCGCTCAGCGAGTACTTAACGGATTTCAATTAGTTTACAATTACTCGTACATATATTAAGCCTCTAAAAGTAGCCAAAGGATCTCGGGAATGTTCCTGTGACCGGAGTTATTCCGGTTGATTACTGGGTCAGGTCGGGTGAAAAGGATTCTGTGCTTCTATGCCCCTGGAGGTAGGCAAATTTCAAGTCACAGATAATTTTAAGAATCAGCTATAATGTGACCACTATATCAAGTAGTTTTGAATTAAATAACAATGTCTCCATATTTGATTGATCTTACTAATGACAATTTTCAGGCCAATTTAAATGTACGATAAAGTGTCCAATTTGTATCAGCAGCCCATTTTGTCCCGAAGCCTTCAAAACACAAAAAAACGCATTTCTTTAATTTTTTCATGTAAAAAACAATTTTTGTGAAATTATATATTTTTCTTGAAAAGTCAAAATCTTAAGCTTTCACTCCGTCCAAGAAAATTGAAAATCGGTCAAGTGGTTCAAAAGTTATAATTTTTTAAAAATAAAAATTTTGGATAGTCTCGATTTTTCTGGTCACACTATTTTGGAAATGGTCACCCTAATAAAAAAAATCCAAAAACACGTGTATCCTTATTCCGGATAAGGAACAAAATAGCAAATTTTCACGGAATTCGGTGACCCACTAGATCGGATTTTCATGGAATGGCTGTATAAGAAGATTCCATTACATTTTTTTGTAATTCAGAATAAACAAAAATAACAAGAATTTCCAAGCAATTTTTGACAAATTTGCCATAGAATTTCCTGAATACGTACATTTTTTTAATGTTGCTTGCAGATAAATTGTGTCGATTAAAAAAAAGTTGTTTCTGACTTGTTTCTTGTTTGAAACATTCTGTTCTTTTGAATATATCTCGCATAACCTGTGATCTTGCTCGGTAACAACGAGCTACACACTCGGTTACCGGTGGTTTTTAGTGCGAAATCACAAGTCATGCGAAATATTTGATAAATTTTGTTTTTCATGAGGAAATAGGGAATTATTTTTAAAGATTCATTTAGAAATTTTGAAAACATTATTCAAACTATTGAGAAAAAAAGGATCCAATCTGAACTTAGAAATCGATATTGGAGTAAACATTTTTAGTTATGTTTCTGGGACAATCCTAAGAACTCTTGATGGAATTTGCCGTAAACAAATATTGGCGAGATTACGGAATTTTCGGTGAATTTCCTTGAATAATAATAGTAGAATACTAAGCAGCATTTCTGATACACTCTGGTGGACATTTCGATAAAATTGGTGAATGAATTCTTAGTGAGATTTGAGGAAAATATTCAAAGGAAATATTTCCGGCAGAATAATTTGAGAAGTACTCCTAGATCCTAGGAGAATTTTTTGAGATAATATGTGAATGTATTCATGATAGAATAGTCCTCATGAATTTCTTAGCATACTCTGGGCGGGATTCTGGAGAACGATTCTCGAAAAATTCCGGTATTTGAGGAACTCCAAACGAAAGTATTATTAATGATCCATTTAGTTCCAGGACGATAAGATTTTTGAAAAGTTCCGTAAGATACAGTTGTTAAAAATATACGGCTTGTTTGAGCTGAACCTTACGGCTGTCGCGCTGTTGTACTATGTACAACAGTTGTGATTTATATGATATTACATATTTTGCAACAAACATATCTATAGACACCAAACCAAAATGATTTCCTCGACAATCTTCTTAACAACAATACTGGACAGTTTTGTTTACAGTAGGGCCCTTTATAATACGGTAAAATCAACATAAATGTACATAAAAGTCGCATAACGGCTTGAGATGACCACAATTAGAAATCGGTATACAGTGCGCATCGTACCTTCGTGCTGTGCGTACACGAATTCTCTCTGCTCTTGGAAGTTTTCTTAAAAACTACCTAAAGCAATAAAACAGTACTTTTCAGTGCTACAAAAACAGTACTTTTCAGTGCTAAAATTAAAAACGGTACTTTTCAGTGCTACTAAAACAGTACTTTTCAGTACTATTTTTTCTACTATTGATCCCTTTACGATCCTTGTTTGGACCCGTGCCTTCGATTTTTCGTTGGACCCGTTGGCGAAAGCTAGCGGTGGTAATCCTTCTTGAACACCGTCTTGGGAAAAAACCTTTCGAAGGTCACGTCTTCTTTCGTTTATTAATTAAACATGGTATCAACAACTAACAAAAGGAAGGGTGAATCTCTGAATTCACTACTTCCTTCCAAAAAAGTGGGTTTTAAAACTGTCACTACACGTGGCAAGAATGGAAGAAAGGACGTTTCCCCGGAATGCGAACTTTCTTCCAAGGGTGAAATGAATAATTGTATCGAAATGAGCAATCAGTTCGATGCTCTAGACAAATTTTCCGAACACCAAATCGAAGCAGCCTCTAGCCCAGGCTCTTTGATTCAAGTGAGGAAGCAAAGAGTGCCGCCTATCGTGGTCAGTTGTTCCGAATTTGGGGGATTTAGGCAGGAGATCTTGCACTCCATTAGGGGAATCAAGGTTTCCTTCCAAATCGCAAAGAAAGGAGACTGTCGCGTTTGGCCGGAAACTCTTAAAGATCGTGAGCTTCTTCTCAAACATCTTGAAGAGAAGAAGCACAAATTTTTTACTTATGACGACAAAACTGAACGTTTGTTCAAAGTTGTCTTGAAAGGTCTCTCAAGTGACTATAAATCACCTGAAGAGATCAAAAATGGAATAAATGATTTACTTGGATTTTCCCCAGTCCAAGTAATCATTATGAAAAAGAGAACCCAATCTGGCATTGTTCGGAAAGGGCTTTCTCCAGAATTTTATTTAGTTCACTTTAACAAAAAAGAACTAAATAATATTAAAGCTTTAGAAAAAGCAAAACTTTTGTTTGATGTCCGTGTGACATGGGAACATTTCCAGAAACCTGGAGGAAATTACCAGAACCCCACTCAGTGCCGTCGGTGCCAAAAGTGGGGTCATGGTACAAAAAATTGTCGCATGGATGCTAAATGCATGATTTGCGGAGGTTCTTCTCACGCCAAAGACGTCTGTCCAGTGAAGGAAGATACCACCAAATTCATATGTTGTAATTGCGGGGCTAACCATAAGTCCAATTTTTGGAATTGTCCTTCACGCAAAAAGGTCATTGAGGCTCGTGCCAGGCAGATGAAAGATAATATCCGTTACGATAACGGCCGTTTCCGGAATTTGCCTGGTAGAGTATCGAACAATGCTCATTTTTCAGTTAACGATCGCTTGATCATGAATCATACCCATCAGGAAGATTATAATCATGCTCATTCACAAACTAATTTTATTCCGTCGGGTAGCCGTTCGAATCTTTCTATTTCGAATGTATCTACCCACGGTAAATCCTTTGCCGATATCGTAGCAGGAAATTCGAACTCCTCCCCTGTTCGATCCATGGGTACCCATTCTACTTGTTTCAAATCAAATGGAAAAAAAACCCTACCGCCACAGGTAACTCCGCTTCTTCGTCTACCGGAAATTCCAATGGGAAATCACATGACATGTCTGCCTCTGATTTTAATTTCCTAACTGAACAATTGAATCTAATGATTGATGCAATGTTCAAAGCCACCACTATGACTGAAGCAGTCCAAGTAGGTGTAAAATTTACAAATAAAATTGTTATTGGATTACGTTTTTCTAATGGATCCAAATAATAATTTAAATATTTTAAATTGGAATGCTCGTTCTCTGAATGGTAAAGAGGACGAGCTGTTTAATTTTCTTACGGTTAATAACGTGCATATAGCAGTTATTACCGAAACGTATTTAAAACCTGGATCTAAACTCAAAAGAGATCCTAACTTTTTTGTTTATCGTAATGATCGACTTGATGGGGCATGTGGGGGAGTTGCAATCATCATTCATAGGCGTATAAAACATCAACTGTTTTCATCATTTGAAACTAAAGTTTTTGAAACTTTAGGTGTTTCTGTTGAAACACAGTTTGGTAAATATACTTTCATAGCTGCCTATTTGCCTTTTCAATGCTCTGGCCAGCAAGTTAATTTGCTCCAAACTGACTTGCGTGAATTGACTCGCAATAAGTCAAAATTTTTTGTCATTGGTGACTTTAATGCCAAACATCGGTCATGGAATAATTCTCAAAGTAATTCCAACGGCAGAATTTTATTTGATGAGTGCTCTTCAGGATATTTCTCAATTCAATACCCTGATAGCCCCACATGTTTTTCCTCTTCTAGAAATCCATCTACGATTGATTTGGTCTTAACCGACTCTAGTCATCTTTGAAGCCAAATGATTACTCATGCTGATTTTGATTCTGATCATGTCCCTGTTACATTTCAAATATCCCAAGAAGCGATTCTCAATCCTATCAGCTCCACTTTCAATTATTTACGAGCCGACTGGAATATATACAAAACGTATGTTGACTCCAATCTTGATGTTAACATTTCTTTAGAAACTAAACTTGATATTGACAATGCTCTTGAAACTTTAACAAATTCCATTGTTGAAGCCCGGAGCATTGCAATTCCAAAATGTGAAGTAAAATTTGAATCCGTGATTATAGACGATGATCTTAAACTCTTGATCCGTCTTAAAAACGTGAGGAGAAGGCAATTTCAACGCACTCGCGATCCTGCTATGAAAATTATATGGCAGGATTTGCAGAAAGAAATCAAGAAACGTTTTGCTCAATTAAGAAACAAAAATTTTGAAAATAAAATTTCTCAATTGGACCCTGGCTCTAAGCCCTTTTGGAAATTATCGAAAATCTTGAAAAAACCTCAGAAGCCTATACCGGCATTGAAAGAGGAAAACAAATTATTACTAACTAATTGCGAAAAAGCTCAAAAACTTGCTATGCAGTTTGAAAGTGCGCACAATTTTAATTTAGGACTTACTAGTCCAATTGAAAATGAAGTTACTCAGGAGTTCGAAAATATTCTCAATCAAGAGAACGTTTTCGAAAATGCCTGGGAGACTGATTTGGAAGAAGTGGGAACTATTATTAAAAAATTCAAAAACATGAAAGCTCCTGGCGATGATGGAATTTTCTACATCCTCATCAAGAAACTTCCAGAAAGTAGCTTATCATTTTTAGTTGATATATTTAACAAATGTTTTCAATTAGCATATTTTCCTGACAAATGGAAAAATGCTAAGGTTGTCCCAATTTTAAAACCAGGCAAAAATCCTGCAGAAGCTTCTAGCTATCGTCCAATCAGTTTGCTTTCATCCATCAGTAAACTTTTTGAAAAGGTTATATTGAACAGAATGATGGCCCACATCAACGAAAATTCAATTTTTGCCAATGAACAGTTCGGATTCCGCCATGGACATTCGACCACTCATCAACTTTTACGTGTAACAAATTTGATCCGTTCCAACAAATCTGAAGGCTATTCTACTGGTCTTGCTCTTCTAGACATAGAAAAAGCATTCGACAGTGTTTGGCATGAAGGTTTGATTGTAAAATTTAAAAACTTTAATTTTCCAACATACATTGTTAGAATAATTCAAAGTTATCTATCAAATCGTACACTTCAGGTTAATTATCAAAACTCCAGATCTGAAAGACTTCCTGTAAGAGCTGGTGTTCCTCAAGGCAGCATTTTGGGACCAATATTATACAATATTTTCACATCTGACTTACCTGAGTTACCTCAGGGATGTCAAAAATCTTTATTTGCGGATGGCACAGGCCTCTCCGCCAAAGGACGAAGCCTGCGTGTCATCTGTAGTCGATTGCAAAAAAGTTTGGATATTTTTTCTTCATACTTGCAAAAATGGAAGATTTCTCCTAATGCTTCCAAAACTCAACTAATAATATTCCCACATAAACCAAAAGCTCTTTATTTGAAACCTTCAAGTAGACATGTTGTCACGATGAGAGGGGTTCCAATAAATTGGTCAGATGAAGTTAAGTATCTAGGGCTCATGCTAGATAAGAATTTAACTTTCAAAAATCACATTGAGGGCATTCAAGCCAAATGTAATAAATATGTAAAATGTCTCTATCCCCTTATTAATAGAAAATCAAAACTTTGTCTTAAGAACAAGCTGTTGATATTCAAACAAATTTTCAGGCCAGCCATGTTGTATGCTGTACCAATATGGACTAGCTGTTGTAATACCAGGAAGAAAGCTCTGCAGAGAATTCAAAATAAAATTTTGAAAATGATTCTGAGGCTTCCTCCCTGGTATAGTACCAATGAGTTACATAGAATATCCAATGTTGAAACATTGGAACAAATGTCCAATACAATCATTAATAATTTCAGGCAAAAATCGTTACAATCTTCTATTGCCACGATTAATGCGTTATATGTTTAGGTTAAGTTAGGTTAAGTATATTAAAAACGTTTTTTTTTTTCTCTTATAAGCAGGTGAAATCAACTCATCTGTAAAAAAACTGAACTGCTACGGCAAATGAAATGTAATATGTTGTTAACAAAATGTTAATTAAATCTTAAATTTGTTTTACCAAATTAGGATGATAGTGTTGTCAAATAACACAGAACACCTAGATATAAGAAATGAATGTAATGTTTGGAATGATACTAATAAAGAAATAAAAAAAAAAAAAAAAAAAAAAGAAATCGGTATATTTCAAAATTCAATTAATATCGAAGCTTGGGGTTTTCAGTAAAGTAGTTCCAAAAGTGATGCGCTATCTGATGGTACCTCGGAATTTTATCGCTAGATGCCCCTAGGGAGCACGAATGTAGATATCTCAGGAGCCTGTTCATTTAGAACGATGGCATCTTCGGCAAAGTTGTTCAGTAACTCATGTGCTATCATTATTCGAGCAAGTTGATTCATAGTTTTGTCACCAGGTGGTGCTAGTAAGCATCAAACTTTTGTTTTACAGATACAGTCGAAGCTTGTCAAAATATTTTTCAAGGGACCACAAAATGTCGGTACAAAAGTTGTCGTTATAACGAGCTTCAACTGTATCTCAAGAGTCTGACTACTTATAAAAAAATCATCTTCGAGAAAGTTGTTTAGTAGCTCAAGGGCTATCATTATTTAATCCAAGAAATTCTAGATTTTGCCACTAGGCGGTGCTAGTGAGCATGAAACTTTTGTTTTGCGGCAAAAGTTTCTTGCACACTAGCGCCACCTGGTGAAAAATGTCGAATCTGTTGGCTAGAATAATGATACCCCTAGAGCTACTGAACAATATTTAGAAATATATTAAAATGTTTTAATGATTTGTCTCAGAGCTCACGCAGCGATCATTTTCCAGGAACTTCTACAGAAATTAGCGACAAAGCATTGAAACATTTTTGTCGAATTCTCAAATAAAATCAATTGAATTATTTCTGAAAGAAATACTATGAAAAATCTTAGAGAAATCTTTGCAGTTATTCCTAATTGTGAAAACCGGACATAGTTTGAGGAATTCCCTTAGAAGTCCCTAGATAAAGGTCTTGTTTTCTTTTCATTGATGAAATTTTTGGCCATGGGATAGCTCTTCTCAGAACCAACGAATTCACTTCCCTATACCATCTCGGGGATGGGTCCCCAGCCTGAGAGGTTTGAGTTCTAGCCACTATATCAGGCCCGTCCAGCTCATACATGCTTTTATATATCTCTGTAATACATTCAAACTCCCTTACTCGATATTGAAGGGACCATCGAGTAAGGAAGATATCGAGATACAGAACACATATTTTTCAAATTTTGAACTTATAATTTTTTCATTTAATCCTAATATTAAAACTCATGAAAGTCAATAACATTTGGAGGACATTTAGAATTTATCATGAAAAAATCGAGTTAGAGAGGTAAACTTGCATGGGAAACTGAAACATATAGCATCAAGTTAGGGAACATTGAATTAGAGAGGTATCCGTTTGCAGAGGTATCAAAGCATGCAGATTGAAGGGACCGCGTATTCCATAGGGTTAGAGGGGAAATATCGAGATGAGAATATCGAGTAAGGGAGAGTTGACTGTAACTTGAAATGGAAGTGTACGATGAGTGCACCTAATGTTTTCATAGGCGGCATTGCATAATTCGTTCTCATTTGATTTAGAACAACGATCAAAGCAAGCGAAGAAAAACATCCCATCTGTAGCGGTCCATGATCGGCAATGTTCCGCAAGTTGTAACAAGCATCATCAGCGAACGAAAGCCCAAAAGAGAGAGCGATGATAAAACCCATTTTTCTCGCTTGTGGGTGTAGCTGTTTTAATTTTCTGGCACGATTAAAAATCTCCGAACATTCGATAGCAACAGTGTCCCCCAGGTTTGGAACTTGTTTAAAGGGTTTTACCATGGACTTTAATTCACTCAATCTCATTAGAGCTGTAGCAGTATGCGATAAATAGCCTCTCATGATGTGCTGCAAATCATGATTTTTACAAAGAGCAATTAGTTTTTTTTTTAAATTTCTTGTTCTCAATTTTTTTAGGATTCAATCCGTGATCCTTAGGAAAAGAATTGTTTGATAAAAAATAAGGAAAATGCGTACTGCACGCTATGTCTGAACCAGACGATTATAAAAACCGAATGTTGTATTGTCCGCAGCACTTTACGCTCAAAAACACCGAGAGCTTTCCGGTCTGACTCTTTCAACGTCCACGCTTCGTGCCCGTAGAGAGCCACCGGAAGAATCAATGTTTTATACAGGGCGAATTTTGTTTCCGTTTGCAAGCTGCGGGACCTAAGCTGGTTACGTAGTCCGTAAAAGGCCCTATTCGCAGCCGCAACACGTCTTTTCACTTCGCGGGAAACGTCGTTGTCACATGTCACAAGTGTTCCAAGATAAAAAAATTCTTCAACAACTTCAAACACATCCTCATCAAACACTACCTCAGCACCTACACCACCGTGCCTGACTCTATATCTACCTGCAACCATGTACTTCGTTTTGGTAGAATTAATAGTCATGCCTACCCTCGCTGTCTCCCTCTTCAGAGGCAAGTAGGCCTCTTCCACTGACCTGCGATCAATTCCAATTAGGTCTATATCGTCCGCAAAGCCAAGGAGCATGTGCGACCTTGTGATAATAGTGCCATTTCTCTGCACGCCAGATCTCCTATTAGCACCTTCCAGTGCAATGTTGAACAGTAAATTCGAAAGTGCGTCTCCCTGCTTCAATCCGTCTAACGTCACGAACGAGGTTGACACCTCGTCTGCGATCCGAACACTTGATTTCGAACCATCCAGCGTAGCACGTATCAGCCTAATTAGTTTCGCCAGAAAACCATTTTCAGACATTATCTGTCAAAGTTCATTTCTTTTCACTGAGTCGTACGCCGCCTTGAAATCAATAAACAGATGGTGAGTCTGTAAGTTATACTCCCGGAATTTGTCTAGGATCATTCGCAAGCTAAACATCTGGTCCGTTGTCGAATGGCCCTCACGAAAACCAGCTTGGTATTCGCCGACGAAGGACTACTCGAGCGGTCGCAGTCTGTTAAACAGGATGTGCGACAGAATTTTGTACGCCGAATTCAGCAGGGTAATTCCTCTGTAATTGGCACACTCCAGTCTGTGCCCTTTCTTGTAGATAGGGCGGATGAGGCCATTTTTTTGATTTTCTCGGATGATACGCAAAAAAAATCCTAGCCAAATTACTACCAGAATCCTGAATTCTGATGAAATCTTAAAAGAAAGGCAGGAAAAAATATTTTTTGTTTATTTCTTTTTGTCAACATTTTTTAATTTCTCAGTTACAGACGTAACGCTAGAGAGAAGAAGAACAAAAGATAAATCGAAAATATATCATGAAACATACATTTCATTGGTTATATTTCACTCATTATGATATTATCAATTTGCATAAATGAGAGCTTTCATGTTTCATGTGTTCGGGTACCGAAAGAGAATTAATTTAATTCTTCTTTTCGGAAGATTGTTAAATTTTATTTTGATCTCACCACAAGCTTCCAAAGTTCATTTAATTTTTCCAGGACTGAAATAGAAATTTTACCACTCCGTTAGCATTTCCTGAAATGCGTAAAAACTTCCGCCCACCGGGAAACGTGAGAGTCACCGAGGAAATTGATTAATATTTCCTCCATCCTTCCGACTGCCACTTGGTCCTAGCTACAGCACGCCGAGGCTGCTACGGAGTACGGAATTCCGTTTCCCTGTAAAACCCTCTCTATCAGATCTGGCTCGGGAAGTTTTATGACTAGCACGCGTACAAAACGATACGGTGCCTGCCGTCAGTCGGTAGGTAACCAGACTTTGATAGGATGACTCAGTCACCACTTGCAACTGCTTCCTAAATGAATTAACTTCTTTTCATAAAACATGCCTGAGCAGCCAGGCATAGTCGCTCCAAGCCGACCGAATAAATAGTCAGATGTCTCAAAAAAAAGGGGAGAATTGAGATACCTCTGTACGCGTTGCGCTGTGAATTGGCTCTATTTATCATTGGAAAACAAACAGTGGGGCATCTCTAAATGAGATGAGTTTTTTTTTTGCCTTCCCCTCTGGAAAGGCTGTTTTTTCAGTTTTCCTTTTTTCCCCAGTCTGGTTAGAAAAACACGTTCTTACTCTGTTGTAAATGGGTACTTCTCCCGATCCACTTGGTTCTATTTTTTAATTTAATTACACCAGAGGGCGCCTGCTGTTTTCAGTAACTGGGATTATCCAACCGGTTGATGTTTTATGATTGGACTAGGGAAGCTCACACGGTGTCTCTGGCAAATAGCCGTAGCTAAAAAATCAGTTTCGATCAATCACACACCAATACAAAGCTTTGATTTTACCAATTTATTCAAACGAAACTTCTTTTTTTTAGTTTTCAATGAAAGGGACAATCTTGGCTAACAAATGAGGATTTCTAAGTGCAACTGATTTATTCAGAAACATATCTTTACTAAATACACCGTGCTTATATAAGCGTCCCATTATGTAGATCTATTGAAGGCAATTAACCGAGTAGAGGTTTGTCGGAGATAATGAAACATTGCCTTTATTTGGTTTTGGAGAAAAAAAAAAACGGAGGCCCTGTTCCGAAGGGATTTACAACAAAATAAATATTTTCATTAGGCATTCATTAATTATGTGATGAGAATGTTATATGTGGTCAGAAACAGGGAGGAAGAAGGGCAGCTGCACAGATACAACGAAAATCTGGGTTAACCATTTTCAGCTTTTAAAGGTTTTCTCTCTATATTAATTGCATAACACAGATCTTGATTTATACAATTATTTTCTACGAGTGTTTGCAAAGAGAGATAGAGAGGCACTGTGCTATAAAATGGAATTGCTTGAAAGACAATAAAAGTGTTCATTCTTGGTAACCATAAGATCGTATGGTTTTGACCTTTCGGTCATCGCTAGAAGCACCGCGCTGAAGCTGTGTACCAAAAGTGAGGTTTATTCACCTGAGTTGTACAAAGAACCACTACTCACTAGTGAAGTGTTGTTTTTTAATTTCTTTATTAGTATTATTCCAAACACAACATTCATTTTTTATATCTAAAGGTTCTGTATTACAAAGCACTATAATGCTAATCGTTAGAACTAAATTAAGTTTTCCTTACATTTTAACAACATCATGAACTGTAGTTCATTCACCGTAGAAGTTCAGAATTTTCAGAGTTCAAAGTTGATTTCACCTTTCAAAAAAAAAAAACTTAAAATTAACTGAACCTAAATATATAACACATTTATCGCGGCAACAGAAAATTGCAACGATTATTATCTAAAATTATGAGTAATATTATATGATATTTGTTCCAAAGTTTCAACATTGGCTTTTATATGTAACTAATTGGTACTACACCAAAGAGAGAACTTCAGAATCATTTTCGCAATTTTATTTGGAGTCCTCCGCAGAGCTTTCTTCCTAGTATTACAACAGCTAGTCCACATTGGTACAGCATACAATATGACAGTTACAATACAACAATACAAAGTTTGGATTTTCGAATAATGAGTAGATAAAAACATTTTATATATTTTTGTTACATTTGGCTTCAATGCCTTCAACGAAATCTTTGAAAGTTCAATTTTTTTCTAGCTAGTGAAGAAGGATGTCACCCAGACTAAGTTTAAAAAAAAAACTTACTCGATCTACTGCCTAAAACGTTACAATCGTGTCAATTTAAGGTTTCATATAAAGAGCTTTTGGTTTTTGTGGGAATATTATAAGTTGAGTTTTGGAAGTATTACGAGAAATCTTTCGTTTTTGCAAGTATGAAGAAAAAGTGTCCAACCTTTTTTTGCAATCTACTACAGATGACACGCAAGCTTCGTCCTTTGGCGGAGAGGCCTGTGTAATACACAGTCAAAGATTCCTGACATTCCTGAAGTAACTCAAGTAAGTCAGATGTGAACATATTGTATAATATTGGTCCCAAAATGCTGCCTTGAGGAACACCAGCGCTTGCAGGAAGCCTTTCAGACTTGAATTTCTGATAATTAATTTGAAATGTACGATTTAACAAATAACTTTAGATTTTTAAACAATTTATGTTACAAAGTTAAAGATTTGTTACAATCAAGCTTCCATGTCAAACACTGTCAAATGCAATTGCTGGATTTTTTGAACATTGTTCCTGGGATATTCATAACTGGCACGCCGCATGTCACCACATGTCAGCGCTAACAATATACACGAAAGTACACCTTGTCATAGTTCCCGGTTTGATTCAAACGGAATGGGGTTTCAAACAGTTTTACACATCATTTATCTTTGCTCTTGATCAACTACAAACGGAAAATTATATTCAATTTGAAAAAAGCGGCTATAATCTACCAAAAGCACTCACTTCGACAAAATTAATAATTTTATGAATGTCAAATAAAAGCAATAATGGCGGAAACATGAAAAGAATATAAAACCATACAAACAACGTCCATAACTGTGGTGTCAGTCGCTTTCACAACACAACCGATTCATCAACTGCATTTTGTAACCGCAACTGGAAAATGTTTCAATTGAGTTGCCTGCAACAATCATACATTAAAAGCAAATTGCCAGTGGTGAAAATTCGTAAACTCTCGTCCCGATTTAACATCGCCTGCCAGCCCGAGAATAGTAATTGTATTTGTCCCGGTCCGGCAGTCTGTTGGTAATTCTGATGCAGCCCGTATACGTCGGAAAGGTAATGGATTTTCAATCCCATTTCCCTCCCATCCTCCCATATTTGGCGCAAACCACACCGCACGAATGCTTTCCACTTCGCCGAAATGCACCCTTTTCGTTCTTCCGCTGAAATGATCTGCTGCAGCGCGCAGAGGAGTAACTAGAATAAATACGTAGACATAATTTTAAATTAAAAAATTGAGATTATGGTCCTGTTATATATTTTTTTACACATAGCGGCATAGTTGTGGCAACATTGAGGAGATATTATTTGTTTTTGAACAACTTTTCAATTGTTTTAACTGTTATGTCTGTTTATCTGTGTTTTTGTGTTTTTAAAGAACTATGTAGCATTCTGCGGCATTCATTAATGAGAACTCACGTTCAAAGTCGGGGTGCCGAAACACAAAGGGGTATAAGGCGCCGTCCACAAATTACGTAATGCTCTAGAGGATCCTGAACAGAATCCTGAGAGGATTCTGAACAGAATCTTGAGAGGACTCTTAAGAGAATCCTAAGAGGATTCCTAAGAGAATCCTGAGAAGATTCTTAGGAGAATCCTGAGAGGATTCTTAAGAGAATCCTGAGAGGATTCTTAAGAGAATCCTGAGAGGATTCTTAAGAGAATCCTGAGAGGATTCTGAAGAGAATCCTGAGAGGATTCTGAAGAGAATCCTGAGAGGATTCTGAAGAGAATCCTGAGAGGATTCTGAAGAGAATCCTGAGAGGATTCTGAAGAGAATCCTGAGAGGATTCTGAAGAGAATCCTGAGAGGATTCTTAAGAGAATCCTGAGAAGATTCTTAAGAGAATTCTGAGAGATTCTGAAGAGAATCCTGAGAGGATTCTTAAGAGAATCCTGAGAGGATTCTGGAGAGAATCCTGAGAGGATTCTGGAGAGAATCCTGAGAGGATTCTGGAGAGAATCCTGAGAGGATTCTGGAGAGAATCCTGAGACGATTCTGGAGAGAATCCTGAGAGGATTCTGGAGAGAATCCTAAGAGGATTTTGGAGAGAATCCTGAGAGGATTCTTAAGAGAATCTTGAGAGGATTCTGGAGAGGATTCTGAGGAGAATCCTGAGAGGATTCTGAAGAGAATCCTAAGTAGATTCTGATGAGAATTCTGAGAATTCTAAGCCGATTCTGAAGAAAATTCTGAGAAGATACAGAAGAGAATCCTGTGAGAATTGAGAAGAGAATTCTTCTGATGAGACGGCAGAGAGGATTCTGAAGAGAATTTTGAAAGCATTCTGGAGAGAATCCTGAGAGAAGTCTGGTGCTGATGAAAATCCTGAGATGATTTTGATGAGAATTCTGATGAGATTCCTGAGAATTCATTGATAAGAATCATGAGAGGATTCTAATGAGAATCCCATGGGCATTCTGAAGAAAACCTTGAGAGGATTCTAGAAAGAATCCTGAGAGGATTCTGAAGAGAATTCTGAGAGAATGCTGATGATAATTCTGATAGTATTCTGATGAAAATTCTAATTCTGAGAGGATGCTGATGAAAATTCTAATTCTGAGAGTATTCTGATGAAAATTCTGATGAGAATCGTGGGAGAATTTTGGTGAGAATCCTGAAGGGATTCTGATGAGAATTCAGAGAAGATTCTGATGAGAATCCTGACATTTTTTTATGAGAATCTTAAGAGGATGCTGATATTATAATTTGTTAAAATTTTGAGAATTGTTTCATTGGTTCTAAATATGTGACCAAAAGAGTGCAACAAAAGTCTTCCTCGAGCCAATAAGAAGATGATAATGTAGAAAGGGCAGAAAATAATTTTGACTATGATTGTCAAAAAATGCTCATATGTGCAATGTTGAATATACGGGCATTGAGCTCTACATATCGTTGCATCGTAAAATCATCCATATATTGATTGAATAATTTCACGTTTCAGTAATCAACGATTCTCGACAAATCGTGCTCAAATCGAATCAGCTCTCTACTGGAGCATAATTTAGGGTCTGGTTGTGACTGTCTGGATTTGTTGAACACAGTAAAAACGGATTGTAGATAAGCACAGCAATTACTGATTTCACTCTACCACCCAGAGAACTCCGGGAAGGGTAATCATCAGTCAAACGACGTCGATTCGATTGAGGATATCTTCACAACGGCCCTTTTCCGTTTCAAACCCTTCTACCATATGAACCCATCTTCGGTCTCACGACCAAGAGACAGTCAATGAACCTCACATGAATGACGTGCCCTCGTTTCCTTCCCCGAGTGCGAAGTAATTTTGCGTGCAATTTGCGATACGCCCGGATGAGCCTTCTGCTGCTCAGGAATTTGCACTATCGGACGATTTCTTTTATAAAGACGACCCTCTGCTGGGAATCGTCGGTCTACGGAACATAACAGAAAAAAACCGCACCCTTTGCTATCCCTGTGTGGCCCTTGACTTCAAGAGCGGGAAGTCTTGCAAAACAGACAAAAAAATGCAAGGGTCACCCACACTGGTTCCAGTGAAACGATTTATCATACACAAAGAGACCAACAACCGCCTTTCATGTTTCCATGATTCCCAAATTGTTCTACTTGTGCAACCCCTCAACCTGTTCTCCTGAAGCAGCTATTATTCAGCCATTCTTTCACAATCAGAAACCCAGCGCGACAAGTTCACCGGTGCATATTCTTTCGTCCAAAAGAGAAGAAAAAACCTTTGCCTGCTGGTGCTTCTTCCTGGAAAACGACAACAATAGCTGTTCGGACTGATGGTCGGGATATAGAAGAGGATCAATTGAAGCGCATCGGAACAGGTTCATAATCTGTCCAAACTCAGAACTCAACGATTTATAGAAAGATGTCCACCGAACAAAAGAAATCTGATGATCCTTATCCCACCCGCGAGAGTCACGCAAGAGGAAAGTGTTTGGTGTTCATATTTTTGGGATCTTTTTTCATCTTTTTCAAGGTTGATCGGTTTCGGGCATGAGAAATTGCTTTTTCATGGTTGCTTTTCAAAGGGCTAGTTTCGAGGGATTTTCTGTTCTTTTATTTTACACCGATTTTGTGAAGTATACGCCCAAGGGCAGAAAAAGGCGGTTTTAGGTTACTGCGGGTGAAGGAACTGAAAATAATTGGTGTACGACAACGGGCTCTCCTATAAGACGCTGCTCTTTACTCACCACCCATTGCATTAGGCTTATTCTTTTTTAGTGGCTTGGGATATTTCAGATCGACAGATTTTCATGATTTTTTTTTCAAAATTGATTAATGTCTTTCAAAAACCTACCTATACATAGCATGTATTTAACTTATTAGTGAAAATAAATATTGGCAATGTTCTAGGTAATATGAATACAGGTGAAACTCATTTAATAATATCATGGTGAACTAATGGAATTCTAGGAGAAATTCCTCAACAGATTCTCCGAGTATTCCTTTCAGGATTCTGCTAGATATTCTCTCAATTCTGTCATAAGTTCTTATAGCATTTTTTTAGAAATGTTAAATACGATTTTTTCACATAAACTTGCTTCTATGAAATATTTTAATAATGCATTCTGGAGTTCCTACACGTATACCTTCAGTAAATTCTAACGGGATTGGCTTTGAAAACTACCGCGGGAATTTGCCCCCGAAGTTTTTTTTATGGATTTTTCCGACAATCCTTTTCTCTTCATAAATTCTCCTACTTATTTCTTCTTTAGGTATTAGAGATTCCTGTAGAAGAGAAGAAATAAAATTATAAATGTGTGAATAGGAAGGATTTCCTATTCCTGGGCAACCTATAAAACACGTGGTCATTGAAGTGAAAGGGGAGTCGGCCAAATGACCACGACAAGCTACGCCGGGTGAGGTAAGGGTGCTCGCAAGGTCAACCACGTGGTTTTATCGGATGGAAGAAAGTGCTGCCTTAGCACAGAACAGTGTTTTGGGTTGAGTATTTTTGAACTGTGATTACTGGTCTTGAATTTTCTCATATTCCTAATCAATCTGAAATCTTGATGTGAAAATTGATTGGCTTTCCTCCTCCTTAATTATCGTTACGCGTTTCGACTTGCTACTCTTCGGTTATCTTCAGACTATTGAGCTGACTCGATAGAGTGGGTGAAGCTATGTTTTGCTTTCATTAAAACCTCTGTGATTATTAAAATTCAGCGTAGTTCTAAGAGAAGTTCCTGAAAAAAGGTTAGTGAACATCAATAAATCTCCACTAGACTCATGGTGGATAATAGTGAATCAATCATTAAAAATTTGGGTACAGAATTATAGAGGAAATCTCGAAAACTTATTCAAACAGACTCAAGTCAAAAAAGTATATAAACTTGCTTTATCGATTCTACGTGTTTCGCAGACGAAATTCTACACATTTTGCACTAAACCAACTCGATTTTTCACTTTTAGAACGTTTACTTTCCGGATTTACAAAACGACGAAAGTAAGATTTTCAACTTTTGCTACCTAACCACTACTTTCGCCGCTCCGCTGTATGGAGAGACAAAGTGACTTAACCACGAATCAAAACAAAACATTACTTGAGTCGATTTTACACTGGTAGAAAAACGTCGAAAGTAACTGAATAAATCGGCTTATCATTTTGTAATAAAATTTTTGTGGGAAATAACAGGATCTCCCTAGTTTTTGAATGCGAGCTTATTGTATACAAAATTTAAACAATGTACACGGCGAAAAAATGTCAAAAAGGTGATTCATTTTAAAACAGTTTTAGAAGACAGGTTGTGATTCTTCTGAATTAATTTTCTCAAAACCGCATGGAAGTTACTTACGTCGATTTGAAAAAGTAATCGAGAAATGTAGGTTAATTTTTCGTAGATATTTCTTAAAAACCCATTGAAAAATTGCAAAATTCATTTTTTTTTCAGATCTATTTTTAAGAATTTTATAAGTCACAGCTTTCAGCCATCTCCAAATATTAAGAAGTTATCTTTTTGTTTCTCATCATCAGACAGAATTTTATGTCTTGATGCATTTATTCTTTTAAAAGTGATTGACATTCACAAAAAAGTCCGAGCATTTCTAGTCATCTTCACACTGTTCCATTTGGCCTAATTATTCTATTTCCATATCGGATAGCATATCTTTTTATGATAATGTTAAACATTTTCGGCTATTCTATTCTTCTTCTTTCTGGCGTTACGTCCCAACTGGGACAAAGCCTGCTTCTCAGCTTAGTGTTCTTATGAGCACTTCCACAGTTATTAACTGAGAGCTTTCTATGCCAATTGACCATTTTTGCATGTGTATATCGTGTGGCAGGTACGAAGATACTCTATGCCCTAGGAAGTCGAGAAAATTTCCAACCCGAAAAGATCCTCGACCGGTGGGATTCGAACCCACGACCCTCAGCTTGGTCTTGCTGAATAGCTGCGCGTTTACCGCTACGGCTATCTGGGCCCCTCGGCTATTCTATTATGGTTCTCAAATAATTTTAGGATTTTCTACCAGTCCTCCAACAGTCTCATTTTGATTGATAATCTTTTTGAAGTCATATATTCAGTATATTGATCAAGTTAAGTGGTTGAATCTAGTTCTAATACCCACAATAGTGCATAATATTGCATTATAACATGAATGAGTGATTACCTACGAATCATAAAATTGATGAACCGTATAAAAACTATGTAATAGAAACTCATAGCTTTGGTTTAAAACCTTTTATTTTTTATACGTTCATATTTGAAATAGATTGGGAACATAATAAATCTCCTATAGCAGAATTTAAGAAGAAGTACAATTTTTGGAGAACGTTCAAAAAATACGTCAATCATTTAGGGGAGTGGGGTGTACAAAAGTGTGTACTAGGAGCTTGAGAAAAAGCGTGGGAGAATTTAGATAGACTTAAAAACAATTGACGTTATTTTTGAATCTCCCCTTGCTTTGATAATTTGTCAATACCATGTTGACGCGATAATCCATTTTGGTGTTCTACAATGCATGCTGGTTCAATATCTGTTATTATTTTATTAGTTGGACAACTGGAGCGTATAACCTTTACTTACTATTTGCTTTTGAACTGCAGAGTCTTTGAAATGGCATACTATTGATGTATCCAGCCCATGTTGGTAAATATTGCTCGCAAAAATGTTGTTTATGATGTTGATGTACGAAATGCGTATCAAAGTGGGAAACTGCCAACTTTTGCAATACTTTGAATACTTCACTAAACTATTATGCAATGTATGAAGTTCTGGAGTCTCAATTATCCGCTCATATGAAAAAAATATCGTTTCGTTTCTCTTACCTTAAAAATATGGTGTCAATTTTTTGAATTTTGAGGCTTACATAAATTGACATATTAAAAATTAAAATCTGGACTTCATTGCCGTGCGTATAGTGTTGCAAAGTAACTAGCTGCATCGATCAAAGAAGTGTTGGTTCAATTCTCACTTCAACCTGGATGTTTTTTTTTTTGTCAGGAACGTATAACGACTGTGCCATTTGGCATTGCATGCTAGTCCGTTGATTCGTATGATGCTCCCTTCAAAAGTCATAATCGTACATAATGCTTTCCAGGAAGACTTTCCACGGTAGGATTGACAGCTAAAAGTTTCCAATGCAACCGAAACGAAAGGGTAAACAAATCTTACGAGTGCGGTCAGAGCTTTACATTCTCCTGAGTAATCTAACGGTCACACCGATCGCAAAACTTCAAAAACTCATGGCAAACCAATTAGCCTGCTGATCGCAGCTGTCTTATGGATTGTCTTGTATGAAGCATTGTCAATGTCTTTATTTTTATATCATTTAAATATTGAAATACATTCGAAAAATAAATTTTGATTGTTTTATGTTTTTTTTTTTCAAATAGCGTTACCACTACGCCATGAGAGGACTCATGAATGCAGAAGTTAACCTGAATTCGATTTCAGCTCAATAATAACGTGGTCCTTTTTCGCAAAGTGCGCCTCTTTCGGAAGAATTAGATGCCCATCCAAACACAACGCTTTCTATTTATATCAAATGCCTAGCCCGAGAGCGCATTGTTTTTTAGGTATAGGAATAGCACACTACACTAGCCAGCAACTGCGCTGGCTGAGGTTTCTATTGTGTGGGCTTCCAATGGGTCGCGACGTTCTCAAACGACCGGTTACGGAACATGAGTCCGTTGGGATGGGCATCTAATTCTTCCGAAAGAGGTGCACTTTGCGAAAAAGGACCACGTTTTTATTGAGCTGAAATCGAATTCAGGTTAACTTCTGCATTCATGAGTCCTCTCATGGCGTAGTGGTAACGCTATTTGAAAAAAATACATAAAACAATCAAAATTTATTTTTCGAATGTATTTCAATATTTAAATGATATAAAAATAAAGACATTGACAATGCTTCATACAGACGTGTAACTTTTTCGCAAATCTTCACATCAATTTGTCCATCTAATCCAATTGAAAATTATATGTAATGTTTAGCTTTTCGGTAGTTGTTAAACTTCCACTCGGCTGGTTGGCCGTAAACCACGATTCATAATTAAAAACATGTATGTGAATAAAATAAAGTAAACTTTATATTAGGGACCAGATAGCCTTAAGGCGAAGTAGGCCGTCATTGAAATTTGTACCTGTCCTTGATGATTGTTGCTATATTATGTCATGATTTTTAATTGAAGAAAATCAGTTTGTATTGCACTGAGGCTTCTGAAAAAGTATCAGCATACTCTCAGTATGTTGGCGCATATAGTGATACTTTTCCGGATCATTATGAACTATGAGCACTGAGTTTTATCACATTGAAATTGCGAGCTGCAATGTCAACATGGCTGCCAGAATGAATGACGGGTTACTTAGCCTTAACGGTAAACGCGCAGCTACCCAGCAAGACCAAAGGATTGTAGGTCGATTGACAAAGAAAGCTGTCAGTTAATAACTGTGGAAGTGCTCATGAGACGTTGAGAAGCAGGCTTCTGTAACGTCAGAAAGAAGAACAAGAAATTTGATGGTAATTATTTACACCTAAAAATGCGTCATTCTTGTTATTTAACGTCCAAGCTGACTGCAACGTATTTTGATCCATTTAAATCATTGGAATAAAATGAATGATTCCAGTTATTAAAAATTAATCAGTTCCATGTTGCCAAAATAGTAAAAAAAAGTAAAAAATAATCTCTCAAAATTAACCTTATATTCGAGTCTAGTAAACGACACTGATTTCGGTCAAATTACGCGTTTTGACAGATACGCGTTTGACAGATACGGGTACAACTATTCCACTAAACAATTCGAAGGTATATTATTTATTTCTAATTTTAATTTTTATTTTACAAATTATTTTTGAGAAAAAAATTCCATATAATTTTTGAAAACTTAAACAAACATAGCAAAACCAAGACGGTTTGATTGAGACAATTAGTTTTCAAGTTATTCAGTCATAATTGTTTACCCATTTTTATGTGACGTAGACTAGTTCTTGAATTATCGCAATAAACGTCATCGTTACCAGTGCTTTGTAAATCCCAATCAGGACGGATCGTGTTTGCGTCACCGGAAAAGTTATTTTTCGTTATTCATTTAGCACGTACATATGGTCTAGGCGTGTTGATGTCTCTAAAGAAGTCATGTGGAGCTTGGATCATATATTGGTGAGCTCGTTTCAAGCTTCTATCCTATTGAGTGAAATATGTTTAGACACATCTTTATCGTGAAAATGGTTTGAATGTTGCATTTATGTAACACAACACAATGATTGGTTCGACTCTCTAAGTATTGACATAATCTAAGTCATTTTTTCATGCACTGATTGAAGATTATTTCGGTTCATGTTCCATGAATAGAATCACTTACCAAACGCAACAATCTCTTCTTGGATGGTTCGTCACTAGGGGTGTCGACATATTTTTGAAGACTATGTAAATAGATAACTTTTTCAATTGAGGTTACACGAATCGCATCACTTACCAAGTGAATCCCGATTGTTTAGCTTCTGCCCAGTGAACACAAACTCGTATACGATAGCGCATAAGAGTGCAAAAGTGGAGGCGATATACGTACATGCGCCATAAGGCTTCATGCAAAATATCCGTATATCGCCTCCACATTTGTACTCTTATATCCTATGATATACGATCATGTGTTTACTGGGTGAACTCTTCCCACTAACAAAAACTCCTTCCCGTAACAACCATGAAGATGCAAAGGTTTACTCGGTCCATAGTAACAATGGACGTCACATATTCCTTCCCTTCCTCGATAACCTATGGACGTGGCCGGCGCCGTTATTGACATAATAATATTTGGAATCCTTGAAATTATACACTGAACATGGTATGAAATTCTGAAAAGTATTCTCACAGATAACAGATGAAGATTTTTTTTTGTTGAAAGGTTTCAACAAAATCATGAGCATAGGCAGCGTCCATTTATTACATACTTTATTTGATGTGCTACAACCCGCTACGTTGAATCTACGCCGAATGGATAATTCTTCTCCACTGGGCTCGGTCCTGAGCCAATCGCTTCCAGTCGCCCTGAACGTTAAGTGCCCTTAAGTCCTCTTCAACTGCAAAAAGCCAACGTGTGCGCGGCCTACCACGAAGCCGACGGCCTCGTCCGGGTTCTCTACTGAATATTATTTTTGCTTGTCGTTCTTCCGGCATTCGTGCCACGTGACCAGCCCAACGCAGCCTGCCGTGTTTTATGAACTTGATAATATCCACTTCTTTATATACTTGGTACAACTCATGATTCATGCGACGCCGCCAGATGCCATTTTCTTGTTTACCGCCGAGTATTGTTCGCAGCACTTTACGCTCAAAAACTCCAAACGCTTTCCGGCCGACCTCTTTTAACGTCCAGGATTCATGGCCGTATAGAGCAACCGGAAGGATAAGTGTCCTATATAGCGCGAATTTTGTTTTCGTCTGCAGGCTACGGGACTTAAGCTGGTTACGAAGCCCGTAAAAAGCCCTATTCGCAGCTGCAAGACGCCTCTTCACCTCGCGAGTAACATCATTGTCGCCCATCACTAAAGTATTAAGATACACAAATTCTTCCACTACTTCAAATTTTTCACCAACCAGCACCATTTCACTACCAACGTCACGATTAGAACCACGCTGTCTACCAGCGATCATGTACTTAGTTTTGCTGGTGTTGACGGTAAGTCCAATCCTCGCTATCTCCTTTTTAAATGGCTCGAATGCCTCTTCTACGGCTCGATGATCAATTCCGATTATATCGATATCGTCCGCAAAACCCAGGAGCATATGCGACCAGGTGACGATGGTACCGCTTCTTTGCACGCCCGCTCTCCTTATAGCTCCTGAGTGATTCCAAACAACAGCACCAAAATTTGGTAAATTTTTTAATTCATTTTTTTCTATTGAGCTGAAACTTTGCACAGTTTTCCAGTTCCATCTAAATCGTCATTTTCCGATATCAAATCTTCAAGTTGAGTCACGACTAACTTTTCAAAAGGGTGTATGTGAAAATGGTTCAAAAATATTCAAAAAGCTGCACAGCAAAAACGGTTCGTTCGATTGTTAGACAACTAAAGAAACAAAGTTAGACAACTAAATAAAGATTCCAAAAAAAAATACACACAGTAAAAAAATTTTTTTGCATTAAAAAACATAATTTTTGACACAAAAACTCAAATATCTCAAAACCCTATCGGAATACCAACGTAATGTTTTGATGGAAAACGGTCCATTATATTAGCTATCTACCATAAAAATTTGGTGATGGTAAACCAATAAACAAAAAAGTTATGACATTTCAAACATGTCACAATTTTCACATTTAGTAGAAAACAAAATTTTTGTTTCGGTGTAAATTATTACGGGAACCGCAGTTTGTTGCTGATTTTATTGTTAAGGGCCTTGCGTGAATTAAACAAGTCGTTTTCATGTATTCATTAGTATTATGTATATTATATGTATAAATATTATGTATATGTATAAATATTATATGTATATGTATATATGTATAAATTAAAATGAATTAACTGATTACACGAAAATAATTTTTTTTCACCAGGATATTTTTTTTAGAGTATGATCGATGAGTTTCTAAATGTTATATATAAACTTTAAAAGTTTTGGATTTGGGTATGCGTTATGAGATCATGAAAACATTTTATTAATACTTATTTATTTATTTATTGTTATTCAATTTTTTTACAATATCGAACACTTTTGCATCATTATCAGTACAGTCCGAGTATAGTTTTGCTCTAATTTTATTTTCTGACAATGGAATGAAACAGTGAAATTTTTGGGTTCCTTGGATCGTTTTCGCGTTATTATATTGCTCGCTGAGCTCTGATACCGTTAATTCGTACTCTTCAGTAGTAGTAAAACAAAATGATAATTTTGTTAAATCTTCTTCTTTTCTGCGATTCGCCCAATCAAATAGTTCTTCTACAGTTTTAATTGGATGCTCACGTTCTTTGGCTAAACTTGCTCTTGTGGCCATGCGCTTTATGGTTCCTCCAATAGCATCACAAGGACCTTTGCCATGTGACGTAGCAAAGAAATGCCATTCTGCATCAATTCCGTACTTTGATTTAAATTGACATAGGCTCGAAAAATTCTTACGGTTTTTGTACTGCGATGCTGCTCCATCAGACATGAAATATATCTTTCTGATTTCTTTATCCTTATCAACGCGTAAAAAGTTAATCATTTTGGCAATGAACAAATTTACAGATACTGAGTCGTGTCTTAAATCTTCGGAAATTACAATAAAACTAAAATGTTCAATTTGCGTACTTCCATTGAAATAAATAACGAATGGATGAATTGTAGCCTGTTGTACGTTCCAGTGATGGGACTGCACTTCATCTTGCAATACAAAGCTATAGTTTTCAGAAAAATCACAAATGACTAAAAATTCACCATCTTGTAATGTATTTTTCGTATTTTTTAAAAAGCGGGATTGCTCTGTTTTAATAAAGTCGTGAGGAATTAAACTTTCTAATTTCAAGCAAAAAAATGACACAAACTCATCTACAGGTTTTACAATAGTTTCTAGGTCACACCTATCCGTGGTCACCCATTGCTCAAATGATAACTGATCAATATAATTTTCTTCAAACTCAGCGAATAAAGTATTTTCCAATGATGAAGAATCTGGACAATCCGAACAAGATCGTAGATAGCAATTTGATGTTGTATTTTCACACAAAAGGCTACCAGTTAACATTTTAATATCCTTTGATAAATTGATTCTTTTCAAACTATGTAAGATTAGGTTAATATTTTCGTGTGTTGTGCACACACAAACATTATGTGTTCCTGAATTGGATAGAAGCTTGCATTGCCTTGGACGAAGGCTTGCAAATGAGGAAAAACCTACCTTAATATTTTCGTTAATTTCCTTGAAGCGTGTATACGCTTCTTTCAAAGTAGTCATCATTAATCGTTTTTGGATTGCTTGACGCTTTCCATCTTTTTTTACAGATACATAATCTTTTTGGCCAGGCATAGCTCTACTTACTTCATCGTCTTCAAAATATTGAATTATTTTTTCTTTTGTCTCATCTGTTAATGAAGTACTCGACCTAGAATTTTTGTTTGCAAGACAGTTATTTTTGAATTGTTTTGCCTCTTTTGCTGTATTTCTATTGGTTTTGAACTCATCAATGGCGTCTTGAATAGACCACGAGCTTGGCAGCATCAACAAAATCAATAATTTTTCTTTCCTTGTCGTGGCTAGATTCGAGAACCTTTCCTTCATATTCATAATTACCTCATCGTAGTCTTTATTTTCCACATCCTCAGGTCCTAATTTGAAGAGGTTTCTTCGTACAGCTTCGTTGATTTCACGGTATTTTTTTCGGGATAATTGACGTAACCCATCTTCGTCCATTTAATCGGAGTCACTTTTATTCCAGCTATCCCTTCGTTGAAGCGTTCGATGTTGACCTTCTGGATGCACTCATCTTCTGATTGATTTGTTGAAACAGATGTCGCTGATGGTACCGTGGCAAGACTATCTGCACTTGGTACTTCTGGTAACTCCTCAGTTGTTGTCGGTGCATCTAGTAATTCCTCAGTTGTTGTTGTTTTCGACCTTCCTGCAACCTGATCCACCGATGATGTACAGATTGCCCGTTTGTCAACGTTTAAACGGCAGGACGTACAAATGCGTAAATTTGTATTCAATGTAGACATTGGAGCATAACCAGCCGCTTTCAGTTTATCTATGGTGCTTTCGGTGAGATTTCGTAGCTCTTTCGAACACTTTTTTTCTGCAAACGGCCTGCAACAGTTGAGAAAGCGACTACTCATGTTGCTCGTTAGATTTTAATAAACAAAATCACTTTTAAGTTTTTACTGACTAGTTTGGTGTCGTTTGCTTGACTGAAGAAAAATTTTACAATTAAATCTTTTATAACCATAGTGGTAGTATATTTTTAGCTTTTTCGTGAGTATGTTCATGGTATGTACCTATCATGTTTTTGATGTTGTTGAAGTTACTCGCTTTCTCCCAAATATGATTAACAAAGTCTATTCTCTACCCAGGTGTAATCAGATTTTAACTTAGTGGAGAAAACCAGCGCCGAGAAAACCGACCTGCTTTACGTATACTAGATCACCTGGGTATAGACCCGCCTTGTTCTCTACGAGGTAAACTTTTTGCAGGTAAACTAGTCGTATACCTGTATAGAAAACTTTTTTTGTAGCTTTTGTCTTCAATATTAGATTTCTTATAGGTTTCTTTTATCAAAAGGTTTCAACACTATTGAGAGAATTTTTCTTCAGTTACGTACAATAAAAAATATGACACTATCAAGACTTTAGATCACAACACTGGATCGCGTCTAACTTTCTAATAGATGCTATAATAGTTATGAATAATTAAATAAAATATCATGAAAACAACTTGTTAACCTCATGTGGTCCTTAACAAAAAATTCAGCAACAAACTGCGGTCCTAAAAAAAATTAACAATGAAAAAAAAAAAAAAAATTTCACTTAGTGTCAAATTTGTGAAATATTTGAAATGTCATAACTTTTTTGTTTATTGGCTTACCATCACCAAATTTTTATGGTAGATAGCTAATATAATGGACCGTTTTCCCTCAAAAAAATACGTTGGTATTCCGATAGGGTTTTGAGATATTTGTGTCAAAAATTATGTTTTTTAATGCAAAAAAAAAATTGTTTTTACTGTGTGTATTTTTTTTGGAATCTTTATTTAGTTGTCTAACTTTGTTTCTTTAGTTGTCTAACAATTGAACGAACCGTTTTTACTGTGCAGCTTTTTGAATATTTTTGAATCATTTTCACATACACCCTTTTGAAAAGTTAGTCGTGACTGAACTTGAAGATTTGATATCGGAAAATGACGATTTAGATGGAACTGAAAAATTGTGCAAAGTTTCAGATATTTTTGAAATGGTCGATCAGAATCGACTTGCATGCCTCCGTGGAATCCCTCAACTGCAACATTTCCAATATTAGTTCTTACATCATGGGACAGCAATTGCATTTCTGCTCTGTAGAATTTCCACTGCTCATTATTTGTTTTTAGGAAAATCGGATATGACGTCCGATAACTCTTCAAGGGAAATCAAACGGAATCCTTCAATAAAGTATTTAGAAACTTTTTTATATGGATAGACCTAAACCCCATTTTTTATGTTTTGAACTAGCTTTATTCCACAAGATTTCCGTGCGTTCTCTTATATTGGAACTTTTCAATCGACGTCTTCCTTTTAATCGGCTGTCCAAAGTAAACATATTAATACCGTCGATGGGGGTGACAATGGGTCTGGGGGGTGAGATTGGGTCAAAACGGAAAAATTTGATTTATGACATATTTCAGCTAATAACGGTGATATTACAAAAATTAATAATTCATATGTTAGGGAACATATTATTACACATAATTCATCACAATATACATTTTTAGAAATAGTAGTTTTTGTTTACTATATCAATAAACATGTATGTTGAAATTAGATAAAATTTACAACATTAAATTTCTCCTGTGCAAAGTATCACGCATGTACTTTAACCTCTACCGTTATATTAGTAGAAGGTTTAAAGTCTTTTCATTACACTTCACACGTATTTTCCGGAATGTATTTGATTTTTCATCAAAATTTTTATTATTTTCGGTACGGTGTCTAAAACATCAAAAATGGGGGTGAGATTGGGTCAAGCAAGAACGACAGTAAATGAAATTGCAAGTCCACTTTTTTGACATTTTACGGTGCCGGTAGTTCTCTTTTTCATTAAGATGTGTTTATTCTTTCTAAATACAGCATCTCTGAAACATCAAACTAGTCTACTTGAGGATTCCGTACATTGAATAACAATGCAACGCATTTTGACAACTTCTCAATCCAGCAACTGTGTTTCGTGCGCAGCAACATCGTAAAATTTTATCAAATGGATTATTTTTTTTTATTTAATTATTTATCAGTGTTTTCATATTATAGAAACATCTCCTGGAAGTGCAAATGAGTTGGAACACTGAAATATCGTGATTATGACATCAACATCTGCCTGAAATGTATTGATCGTGGAATGTCGCTCCGAAATTTAACTATTTGCGAAGAATTGAAATAATCACTGTTTCAGTACACCTTTGGGGAAACAGAATAGGCTTCATGGCAATGGGGATGAGACTTTGAAGACAATTCGAGGGAAAAAAATAGAAAATGTATGTAAACTTCTGTTTACATATTTTTTCTCATAGCTCTTCAATTTTTTGGTATAATCGTTCTTTTAAGTGGGTTTATCATACTTGTGAAACATCTTAGATATCTTTTCATCTTGTTTGCATCGTATTTTATCAATATTCTTCAGCTGTGAATGGTTTTGCAACCATATTATCAAAAACAAGTTATTTCAATTACAGTGACCCAATGTCACCCCCTCTATGGGGTGAGATTGGGTCATTTTTCATTCACTTGTGGTGCCGTTGTGAACAAATATTTTTCTTTAATGTTTTGAACAGTTGTTAATGTACCATCAAAGTACATACACACCAAATTTGAAGTTTATTGGAGTAAAATTGCGATAGTTATTCAATAAATAATTCGTACACATCCATTTTTGACCTATTGTCACCCCCAACGACGGTATCGTAATATTTGGCAACCTTTTTTTAGAGAAGTTCCATGATTTGGCCATGATAACAGCATTTAACGCTTTGAGTATAGTGTTTCTTGAATTATCAGCACGTACTGTTGCTCTATGATAATAGCGAATCTTTTATACTTATAGCTACCTAAAGAGAAAACACAAATTCAATCTCTAATGAGAAACTTTTCACTTGCCCCACGTGATTAGAAAATTAACAGTGTTTCAATTTAGTTATTTTTAGGTCTATGTCAAATTAATTCTAAAACTTTTTTATTGCAGTTTAAAACTGTCAGAAGGGACAACTTAGAAGTGGTACAGAAAATTATTTTCCGCAACTTTTTCCTACTGAAAATATTAAAATAAGATTGCACGCCGCCAACTTGTTACGGAGTGATAGTTGACAGGTTAACAATATTTCGCTCTATTATGCAATAATGGCTGAAAAATCTCAGAAATCTCTTACCTATCCTAATGTCCTCAATGGCCTCAAAGGTTTACGCATGAGTTTAAAACGTTAATTAGCATATTCAGTAAAATATACCAATTATTTTCACTTGCCCCATTTACCCACTTGCCCCGCGGTACCTTAAACAACAATAACTCCCAAACGGAAGGAGATAGCGAATTTCTTCACTCACCAAATAACGCATTTTTCAAAGTTCTAAAAGTGTTTCATAAAATGAGATATTTGAACTGAAAACGGTAGAGCCAAAAAACCAGTTTTGTTCGGACCACCCTATGTCACCGTAGGAAAAAATTCTAAATCGATCAATTTAAGAGATACAAAAAAACTTTTTATGACAGAGTTGCTTAAAACTGAATGGTCTACAACTTTGCTGAAGCATGTGTAGTATAATTTCTACAAATAAGAAAGTTAGTTACATAATTTCTCTGAAAACGTGGACTTATTTTCAATAACACAAAACAAAGCGCTTAGCTAATAAAACAACTTTGTGGAAGACCGTTTTCGTCTAATGTTTCATTCTACAGCTCAAAATACATCTTTCCGCGTAAAACTGATTTCTGGACCATAGTGCATTGTTCATAACCAAGCGGCTAATTGAGAAAAAGCCATCATGCAGGGTTGGAGGTCCAGATCATATAGATCTCGTTTTCTACTACCCATTATGGTAATTTACAGTAGCAATTAACCCTGCAATCACCTGTACAGTAACCCCTCTCATTGAACTGATTCCGATTTCACTACCGACGATGACGACTTCCCCGTCTTTACACCCTTTTTCCCATCATCATTCAACAGCGAGACACTTCTCAACTTTACAACCCTGTTTTCCCATACTTTAGACTACACTAAATACCAGCGATCCTGGTGAGCATAATGATCCAGTGGGAAAGCCTGTAGGGAAGATAATTGAAGATAATATTTTGTTTTGCCTTTCGAGCACGTACTCGCACGCGGTCCTAAGCAAATAACCCTTCGGGGGTACAACAAAAAAACGCGACGCGTCCACTCAACCGGCACATATCATGCATCGATGGGTGATTGCCGTGTTTTGAATGGACATGTAAATTAGGACCCTGCGACCGAAAGCAGTCGAACGTGGGAAAATGCAGGGTTCGATTCATTGAGCTCGAATATGATGGATCGATAAATCCCGGCGTATCATTTCCAGACCGTTCAACTCATATTGAAAACGTATTCCAGGAAAAGTTTGATTTATAGGATTTCTTCACGAACCCCCATTTAATTCGAAGTGTATTACATCGCCAAATGTTACACCAGGAAAACCACACAATTCCAAACAAAATCGCACACCCTCCAAATAGGAAAACGTTTACGACGGAGATGGGGGAAAGATTTCATGCAACATTGTCACTATTGTTGTTTCTGGGTATGGCATTACACGTGTGAGTGAAATTGAAAAGAATATTCCATCATTTCCCCATGATGCGAAGATTTTCCATTTCCTAAGAGGGGAGCCCTATCTCCAATTCAAATCGGCCATCCTTGAGGCAACTACACAGCAACTTTGCTGTTCTTGGAACGTAAGTCCGATCGGAAGATAAGCAGCAGCAGCAGCAGCGACCGGCGACAGAGGCTTACATATTCAATTGCACAGCGGGATGGGTCTGGCGATGGAGGTTAGGGTCGCCTAGATTACGAATTACATTCGATTACACTTTTGGCAGCTACTTAATGAACTTTCCAAGATCGATGGATTTTGATAGCTGCATGGTGATTATGGACGATGGGAGATTGTGGGGATGTCTCAATTGGAAAAGGTTTGCAGTGACTTATGCTTTTTTTTTCTAAGTAGAGTCACTGCTTTTTTTGTGAAATCGTTTACTAGACATATTGGTCTAATAACTATAACTATGGACCAAGATAGCCGTAGTGGTAAATGCACAGCTATTTAGCAAAATTAATCCGAGGGTCGTGGGTTTGAATCCCATCGGTGGAGGATCTTTTTATAAATACGAATGGAAAAATGATATAAGAATACAAGAAAGCCCTCAGTAAATAATTGTAAAAGTGCTCATAAGAACAGTAAGCTGAGAAGCTGGGGCTCAATACCTTAGAGCAAAAATGTTACATTTGCATTATAATTTTTCTAAAATGACCAACTTCATTTATTTTTTCATTATTTCATCATGATTAAATTATGAAAAACGAAAAAAATGGTAATTTATTACTATCCAGTTTCTATTTACCAAACAAATAATAAGACATCAAATGTCACTCCTCTGTCATCTTGTACGTCTAATCTAATCCATCCATTCAGTTTTTCTTTTTAGTTTATTCCAAAGCAAAAAAAAACATGTCCCCGCAGGGATTAATTAAGACGCCGCGACATATCCACGTTGACAAGTTCCTTTAACGATCATCTTTATCTTCCTTACACAATATCTCCCTATTCACGGTCATATTACATGCAACTCAAAGCCAGATGCACTCATCACCACAGCAAATACTTCCGTTCTTCACAAGGATCTCTTTTTCATATTTTGTCATTATCCAGAATGCGTTTCTAACTTCAACCTACCTTGCCAACGAACGAACGATTCCCAAACATCAGAAGATGCACACTGGTTCGGAAACTGAAAACCGTGCATTTTTTTTAGTTTTCGAGAGTATTTGGTGAGCTTTTTTTTTCACTTGATATAACAATATTAATGATGTATCCACCTAGCGGTAGAGTGGAGAAATTATTATTTTGAATATTTGCTCAAAACGGGTAGCTGTCTTTAGCACACACGACACTGAAGTCGGCCTTACAGTTGAGGTCAAATTACGCGTATCTGTCAAAGGATGTAAACACTAGTGGAATTAAATGGTATAGTACTAAATTCGGTTTTTCATTTACCAATAATTTTAGTATTTTGAAATTACTGGCTTAAGTTTCTGATAATCCCTCTATTGACGAATCTATAGAAAGCCATCCAACTGTTCATAAGACACCTTCCTTCTAAAATCACGTATAGATATCGAAAACAAAAAAAATAAACGCACATTTTCCTAGTTCTGAACCGTTGTGAGACGTAGAGAGGCCAGCCTATTTTGAAACCGACAGCATACCATCACATACCACTGCCACACGGTCGGCCAGCATAGCTTTACATACACCACCATCGAATTGAAACTGACAGCAAAAACCACCCACCCGCACCCTTCTCGGAATGCACAACATGAATCCTTCACCAACACCACCATCTGATTCTCGTAGCGTACTCGGCGCGTTCAGGTTCTGCTTTGCAGCAATTCCCATGTCGCTTCCATGCTATGCTCCGATCAGCTGTTTGGATAACTGTAGTGGTGATGCTACTTCTGCCATGGGGGAGAATCGATATGCTGCTCGCATGCTTTCCATTCTTATGCTCACCATTTCCCAAAAACCGGCCGAGTTCAGTCGAACAACGAACGCCGCGAAGGTCGGTTGTGTTTTCTTCCCCGTTCGGGAGTTTCAAGTTCAACAGATACCGTTGTCTTAAGAACAGCTTTCGCGTTCCGCTTTTCGTGTTCTCCCATGAAGTGCTTCGTAGACGCCCGAATCCCGCTATGCTGGATGCCATGGAATCGCGCATAACGTTTGAAGTGCCTAGCAGTTTGGATTTCGATAAGTTGATTCGTGATAATAATTATACGCTGTTTTGGCAGAATTTGCACGGTGAACCGAGCCGTGACCTGGGAAGTGAACGACTATCAGTGCCGGGGGACCGTAACTCGAGTGATTTCAGTCTGATGAGCAGTTTGCAGCACTTTGCCGGTGCCCGCGGCGGGGTCGATGGGTGGGGGTTGAGCTTTGGGGCGGCCAGTGGGGGCGGGGGGAGTCAAGTTGAGGGGCCACTTGTGGATCCGAGTTTACTGTGGATTGGAGCCGTGATGGTGCTGCTGATTCTGTCCGGGCTGTTTTGCGTCTGTTCTTGCTATTTGTACTACAAATACCGGAGATGGCAAAAATGTGGTGAGTGTTACCAGTGAATTTGTTTTCACTTAATGTGTATTTAATGCTTCGGTGCGTTGGCTCTGAGGAAAACCAATAGTTGCATGCTTGTTATGAGTGGGAAATTGTGTTACGGTGAATGTTTTGTCATATGTGATTTAAAGGCGAAAATCGTTATCTGGTGAATAAGTCTTCTAAGGTTTGTGCACAGCAAAATCCAGCCACGAGCTTTTAGCTAAATCTTTGCAGTTTGTCATAATGCAATCAAAACTAAAATCAGTAACGAAATGTTATTGTATGTATGAACATCTAAAAATACAGTGTTTTCAAAACAGAGACGAAAGAACAAAATTTTCATGAAAAGATTTTGCACAAGAGAACTGGGTAATGGATGACGAAATAAACGTAAGCAGCATTAAAGTTTGGCATTTTGTACCGTACTTCAACACGGCAAGGTTGATGATCATTTCAAAACCGAAAAGTTGTCGAAATTTGCTACAAATGTTATGGCTTGGCAAACTATGTGTAGCAATACTATGTGTATGTATAGCATGATCTTCATAACCACTGGTACAATTAATCAGTAAGTGCAAGACAAAGAGTTGCTTAAAAAAAACTCTTGTAATTTAATCAGAAGTACACGCATTCTATATTATTCTTGCTTCGGCTAAGAAAGGCCCCTAAGCATGTGCATATAACAAGGAGAATAATGATTTCATTACGTAAATGTTTCGTCAATTCACTCTTTTTTGTCATGAAACTAATTGAATTTCGAAATTTATTGAATCCGTTTTCTACCGTGAGGTTTTTTTTTGGCTAGATTTCACTGGGTACATACCTCACAGACATCCCCCAGTACCAAGCACCTAAGCCGATAAATTCATAATTCCAACTTTTTTTTGCTTTGCATGCGACATTGTTATCCATTTATAGTAAATTAATTTAAAAATATAAATACGATTTTTGACATTGCATTTTGATGATGTATTTTAATTACAAAATTACTAATGTTTGAAAGTGCCCTCCAATACCGGAAATAACCGAAATATGTCTCAGATTCTCTAAATTTGTAATTCATGGAATTTTTTTAGTTTGGGAATAGTAACTAATTACCAATTAAAAGCATTTGCAACATTTACATTAGTAATTTTAGTTTTACTGAGCCTGTAAGTTGTCAATTCGAAAACATCTTCATATATGATGTAAAATAACCCTTTTAACGATATTGTTCTGAAAGTTCATTCTTCATGTTCATGTTTGGTATCGTAGTCGAAGAAATCCATGAAAAATTTTATTTGGTATTTTGAGACATCAATCGTTAATAAAGATAGAAACAATGTAACAAATAAGGCTGTCCAAAACTGGGGACAGAAGGTCCTAGACCAAACTGCAAGATTCGTGCTTTCAAATTTTGATCAGATTCGAACACGTTTGCGTGATCAAACCATTAAACTTTTAAAGCCAAACTAAATCAAACTAATCAACTAATCAAACAGTTCCACCTATTGTTAAGAATGATTGCAGTAAAGTGCTTAAATAATCATGATTGTTATAGATTTGGATCTTAAATGGAATTGAAATCTATCAGTTGATCGCATATTTTATAATATTATTCCTATATTATTACATTATTATTTATGAAAAACTTTTTCATGATTAACTTTTTCGATAACTCTTGAAGTCCAACTTGAAACCAGACGTCTGCCGAAGAACTTCAGAGAAACCATTAAGAGAGTTTAGCGTTGTCTAGCCCCTTCTTTACGGATGGAATGAATTTCGCCACGAAAATTAATCTTATGTTTGAGTTCCTCAAAAACTATACTCAGTATTTATATTTTTTAAAATCGCGTTCTGATTGATTTCTTAAACAACTTTTGGAGTATGCCATATTTTTATTCTGCCAAATATCGTACTGTAAATAATGTTTAGGTTTTTATTTTTAACAAACTGCACTAAATCTTTAGAGAGGAGTCTGCCAAAAATTTATTATGTAACTCAAAAGGGTATTGCCATGGATTCAATAGAGAATTTGTTTATCCGTTGAAACACTACTACCATGCAACTGGTCCTATTGAGCGAGCAACAAAATTAGGATCGGATCCGATTCGCGTAGTAATCGCACTATCGGTATTGGTCATCTCCATGTATATGTTCACGCATCCATTTCAAATTATATCTTTACCGTTTACCAAGAGCCGGATGTTGGGGCCCGGGGGGCATTGTCTTGTGGGAGCGTTTTGCCCAGAAAAACAGTTTGATACTTCAGAACAGACTAGATATTTTTAATGTTCTTTGTAAGGTTTCCATCATCAGATGTCGAACTTACCCTTATGATTAAAAAAGAAACTATGTTTAAATTTTAACTAAAAGTATGTTTGTCAACATTTGTGGCCATGACCAATCCGAATCTTTTCTCATATCCTAACTCGCAGTGTTTTCTTGTGAAAGTGCAGAGGACTCCTCAGCCTTTATATATATTGCGTATAGGCCATTCTTGCGATCGGGCAAGTTCGGGCAGGTGTTTTATCGCCATCCACTTACGAAAGGTCAAAGCATTCATGTCTAATTTTTTTCAAGGATATGATATTTAACATATTTTTTCTATGTTTTACCATCAAATTCTTACCAGCTCTACCTTATGCCAATGAATGACATAAACAGAGGCGATAAATGGTATTTGAACTGAAAAAAAATCAAAACTTATGTATAAAACAGCTCTTAGCACAATTTATCAATAAAAATAGTAGGTTTTGGCAATTTGACATCTTCATCAATTGTTTTCAACTTAAAATAACGATTGACTTTGCCGAAGAAATCATATATCTAAATTTTATATCGACCGAAATTGTGTGATATAATAAGTTTGGCGCTTAGGACCTTTTTGCGAATAGCAAATACACAAGCAATATAAAAAGCAAATAGCTAAGTCACTTAGCTACCAGTAAACCACAAGAATTCTCATGATTATGTTGAACTCTTGTTTTCATTGGAAAACTTTTACATTGTCATATAAAATAATTTTTAACCTTTCATAAACTTAGTATACTTCCAGATCGCATAGAAAAAATATATTAAATATCATATCCTTGAAAAAATAAGACATGAATGCTCTGACCTTTCGTAAGTGGATGGCGATAAAAACACCTGCCCGAACTTGCCCGATCGCAAGAATGGCTTATACGCAATATCCCTGTTTTTTTTTGAATATTTTACTAAAAAAATCAAACAAAATATTATTTTTACCATCAAATTTTCACCGAACCTGCTTTATGTTAATTAATGAGATAATCATAGCTGATATATGGTATTTTAATTGAAAAATTACAAGCAAAACTCAAAAATTTCGGTTTTGAGCACATTATTTGAAAAAATGCCTTTATTTCAAAAATAGTAGGTCTTGGAAATTTGACGTCTTCAGAAATTATTTTCAGCATGATATAACGATCAACTTTGCCGAAGAAACCATACACCTAAACTGCCATTTGACCGAAATGGCATATGAGTCATTTATGCGAATAACACGTAAAATATGACTTCATCTCAAAACGTCGGCCTCATTGAAAGGATCATTTTCGCAGAAGACATCAAACGTCTATCTCTTCATTCCGAAGAACTACAGGTTGTTTCCGCGTTTTTTCGATTCTGCCCCAGTGTGAGTCGTCTTTAATACCTCAAAGTGTTTTTTTGTAAGCTTCTATGAAATTCTACCGGAAATTTCTTCAATACACAAGGAATGAGGCTACATGATTTTTTTCAAGAGTTCTTTCAAAATATATTGAGAAGCATTCGTCTAAAATAGATCTTTTTGGAATTCTTCTGCATATTTTTTTTTAGAAATCGCACCTTCTGCAATTTTTTTGCAACTATTTTTATGTATTCATGTATTGGGTAAATACATGCGGAATTAAGAATAAGAATCACTTTATTCCTTGTGCAATTCATCCAGTTTTTTCCTTTAGATATTTTCAAAAAAAAAAACACTTAAAATTTATGTAATCCCAATAATTGTCTTGAGACTTACCCGACCAGACGGAAGAAACAAGATTATAACAGAATGTGTTCCCCTGATATGATTTTTTTATATCACCAGTTGTTATAAAACATGTACCGTTAGTAGTTAAAATAACAAATATTATAACAAAATTATCACTAAATAAAACTAAAATATAACAAACCCTATTATAATTATAACAAAATGATTACAGAATGTGTTGCAAGGATGTTACAAAATAACAACTTTATTACAAACTATGTTATTGTTTATGACACCGGATGTTATTTGCATCAAACTTCTAAATGCGATGTCAAAAATATAACATATGTTGTTATAAATGTGTTACTGAACATATAACAAGTTGAGAACAAAGCCATTTTGATAACAAAATTATATCAACTTCTGTTATTTTTAACTGCTGCTGATAGGAATGTGTTATAATTTTGTTATGTGGTTTTGGTCGGGTACGAACAACTACCGAAACTTTTTCATGGTTCCATTCAAAAGTCCCTTTTCTTGACATTTATTTTGGAAATCCTTGATGAATTGCAATCTTCTACTATCTCCGCAGATGGAATCAATCTTGTTATCACTAAGAACTCCTCCAAGAACTCTTGGGAAATTTCATTTATTCTCCTACTGGAATTTTACAGAAGTTAGAACAAACTCAACTAATAAAATCGTTTTTTGAAATTTCATCAGAAATTGCTGAAATTATTGAAGGAACATTTCGAGACAGTGATCAGGAATTCCACTAAGAACTAGGAAACATTGCCTAAAGCAGGGATTAACCAAGAAATCGTTCCAGGGATTCTTCAAAGTAATTTGCCTCAAATAGATTTTGGATGGTTTTGCGCTTTTCCGAAGAAGTTTGCAGAATACCTTCGATTATTGAAATTTGGTAATATCGCACTCCATCCCGGATCGTTCTATTATTCTATGGCGATTCCTGCAGAAATTTCTTCAGAATATCCTGAATTACCTGTGATATCATTAAAAAAAATCCAAACTCGTGCAGTATTTATAGCATAGTCCCAGAAGTAATATATAAAGAAATATCTTGAAAATATCTCTAGAAAAAGTAAGATGCAATAACCATGTGGATTGGATTACCGAAAAGCTCAATATATGTGTAACTTCTTCTTTCTGGCATTACGTCCCCACTGGGACAGAGCCTGCTTCTCAGCTTAGTGTTCTTATGAGCACTTCCACAGTTATTAACTGAGAGCTTACTGTGCCAATGACCATTTTTGCATGTGTATATCGTGTGGCAGGTACGAAGATACTCTATGGCCTGAGAAGTCGAGAAAATTTCCAACCCGAAAAGATCCTCGACCGGTGGGATTCGAACCCACGACCCTCAGCTTGGTCTTGCTGATTAGCTGCGCGTTTACCGCTACGGCTATCTGGGCCCCTATATATTAGAATGACTGCCTCTTTGTAGTAGTCATGTCGGCATTTGAGTGAGAACGACACGTTTATAGCCTTCCCGCATCTTTACTCTTCCACAATACAGTTGTTGTGGAAACGATGTTATCATACCTACAAAAAGTTTCAACACTAAACAAATCGCACTCGCTCTGCGCGCGTGTGTAGTAGAAGATGAGATGGATGGATGTGGGTTATGAAAGAGGGCTGCGTTATTAGGTCACCAAGTGGCACGGTAGCTCAGTTGGTAAAGCGCTCGTCTAGCTTACAAGAGTCCTGGGTTCAAGTCCCAGCTTAGCACGTAGACTTTTTTCATAATTTCACCCATAATTTATCCATCTTTACCATGCGTAATGAGTAAATTAATTTAAAACGATAATGTTTATCATATTTCTTTAATATCTATCGATTATATATCGAATATGCCTAACATTATCGATACCGAACCAACGTCCAAGAATTGTAATACGAAAAATCACGCTTTTCTCTCGCTTTTTTGGTACTAGACAAAACAATCAAGGAATAATATATTCAATAAAGTCTCATAACCAATATTTTTGTATTCTAACAGTGTGGTGCCAAGTCCGAATATAATGTGGCGAGAAACGCGCTGGGAGCCTTTTTTATATGGAATTATAGACAATTTAAAAGAAACTAGTTAGACAAAATAGACTCGCTTATTGAGCATCATTGAATTCTGGGATGATTGTGACTAGAGATGGGCAAAACGGCTCATTTCAGTGAACGGATCTGATCCGAATCACTCATTTTAGTGAACAGGATCTTTTGAACGGTTCAGTGGCTCGCAAAAGAAGAGCGAACTGAACCGAGCGAAGAGAACAAGAACGGTTCATCCACTGTTTAGCGACATGCGTCCTACCTTTGCTCTCTCATCCTTGGTAACTCACGCCACTTGGTCAAACCAAAAGAAAGAAGCAAAGTGCTTTACATTTTTTTTTAAATCAACTTCATATTTTGAAAATCGTTTTTTACCAATCAATGAAACAAATGGAGCATTTTATGTATGAAATTCTCGATAATTTATAGAAAACTGATTAGACTAAATTGATTCTCTTATTGAGTTTCATTGAATCCTGAGATTTTGGTGGAAAATAACACGCTTAAAAATCGCTTAATTCAAGACACATTTTTGTAAGACAAATTGTTTACCTTAAAATAGCCCATCTCGCGGTGTATGGACGGTTGGTGGTAAACATAGAAACCTATATAGTGATAAAATTTAATTGAAATAAGAAATGTTCGTTTTCCAAATCGACCTTATATCTTTAATTTTTTTTGTTCAGTTTAGGCCACAAGATGTTTTTCAGTTTTTTATTCGAAAATTTAGACAATTATCTACAAGTTATCCATATAACACTTTATTATTTTTCGATTACATTATTCTGTAAATAATCGAGTAAGAAATTTGGCTCTTTTCTAATGAAAGTCTAAATAAATTTTGGAAAAACCAAGTATGAAAAGCGGCTTACTTTGTCAAGGACAGCATATTTTGAAAATTTCATTGAATTCTAAGATATGTGCTAAAAATACTAAAAAAATGTGCTGGAATAGATTTTATGCTATTAGATGCTCAATAGAGTTGAGATATGCTTTGAATACTCTAGTCTAAGCCATCCACGTTACTCCGAATTTATGGTCCTCAAGATCTACAAGTTCTTCCACAATTTATATTCACACTATGCATGCAGCAGATATCTGTTGATACCCATAGTACTTTGAAATAATGAAAATAGATACCCACAATTACTAGTGATTTTTAAGTGTTTTGGATTTCTTTTCTCTTCTCTTTGTAAAAAAAGTTGTATAGTGAAGTAAGGCGTTAAATTTCTATTTATGGACTATGATTAATTCCGGAATTCATTGAACGTAAAATAAGCGAGTGCTATCTTGTTAATTGTTAATCGTACTCATTTTTGTGTAATTTTAATTTAGAATGTCAACGATTTCAATGCACTGGATGGATTTCGAAGCATCACTATAAGCTAATCGCTTCCATGATCGTGAGTACTGATAACAATCACCTTCATAAAATTCCACTGAATATTGAAGACGTCATTGGTGGGCAGTAAACTCTCCGTGACACCACAACTATTATAAAGCTTTAGTTCTATGTTTTCCGTAACCTTCAGGCCATAGTTTTCCATACACATTCGTTTGAGAGTTCAAAGAGTGAAACAGAACACACTGATTCCGAATTTCAAAGAGCTAAATTAGATTACATTTGAAATTGTTTCGATATTGAAGTTTTGGAATGTTATTTGATGGAACTTCATGATGACCACGGAATTGTTTTTATTTGAGTCGATATAATGGAAAATCGGATCATGCAGGTTTTGCTGTTTGAGCAAATGATAGTTAAAACACTGAAAATACTCTATTTCGAATTGCAATTAATAAATTGATTCAAATATAGGTATAGCCCTAGGATCAATGCATGATTCCGTTTGTTTGCATAATATTTAGTTGGCTGGCAGCAGGTGTATTCCGTTGTTAGGCTTTGATGCTGCTGATCCATAATTTAATTCCATCAAATAAATCCAATCCCTCACCCTGACTCCCGGTAACGGATTAGTGAAGCCCCGTTAGATAAACCAAACATTGATATGTTTCCCATTTTGCCACTAAGCCCACACAATATTGGCATTCCGGGCCCAAATACCGATGTTATTACCGGGAATCGGTCACACTCAGCACGACATGACCTCCCCTGTGTTGCAAGGATATAATATCCGTTTTGTATTTTTACCCACATCCTTACGGTGGTAGCGTGCCAAGCAGTGCATGCACCACAAGTCGTCCGGGAGCACAGTGGTGAAAAGCTGAATAAAACCTAAAAAAATGTAACCAAAATTTCATATTTAAAATATTTTTCTTGTGTTTAAAATACTTCCACTAAGAAAAAGACAATTGAGTTAATGAACAAAAATTGAGGAGCCTTGAATTTTTCAAAGCTAAGAGTTATAGTGACAGTTCTTAAGGTGAAGCTAAATTGAAGCCAAACCTCGAATTTTCAAGAGTACAAATTTAGAGAACCCGACAACCGACTTTTCTGAAAATTTGATCGATTAGCCACTCGCTGGTAGTGACTAAACGATCAAATGTTCAGCCCGGACGGTTGTCTGATTCTCTGAATTTGAGCTATGGAAAATTCAAAATTTGGTTTTGATGCATCATCACCTTAAGAAAATTTTAGTATAATAAAATGTTTGCTCAATGAATGGAATTAAAATTTTCATATACCCTTATGACTAAAATACACATGGGGTGTAAAGTTTGACGTCTAAAATGGATAAAACATACCTAAATTAGCAAATGATCAAATCTTCAGCTATTTTGGACAATATTTGAGGATTTGACCGAGTTTTGTATAGAAGTCCGCCACTGGACAGTGCTTCGTCAGATGAAATCCTGCTGAAAAGCTGCTGCAACTCTGGCACGAATCGCTCATGCATAAAAGATCGAACGCCCCCGATTGCCGTCATTCTGTGGGCCACCATGTGCACCAAATGGGACATGTGAATAGCTTAAAAGGAGAAAAAAAACGAGCAGGATAATACACGTCTACCGCATCCTACCAATCGCTTGCAGACGGTCCCAACCTTCTAGGCCATAGACTGACAGTAGATAGGCATATTTAGTTAACGGAAGCTGCACTTTGAATTATCAAGAGCACTAATCTAGAAAACCAAAAAGTGTTCAAAACAGTTTGGGTATCTAAAATAAAATGTGTTGTTTTGAGAATTATGTCAGTAAATATTGAAAGGTTTATCTTCCACAAAAGTTTTTTTACATTTGTTAATTAAAAAACGCAGTTGAATTTGTCAAAAAAATTCGAAATTTACCCCAGCCGTTTTATTTTGCCCCAATTTACAAAACAAAACTTGGCAATAGCCCAAATGCAGGAACCTACAATCCACTTGTTAACCACTGAACATCCCATTTGTCTGCATATAGATTCCTGTATGTTCCATGTGAGCGAACCGTTCTGCGAAACGGTGCAGCGATATCAATCATTTCACCCTCGCTGCCAGGAGAGAAGGGTCAGTTTTTGAAATCCCTCTGTGTGGTTTTCCACTCCCAAGTTCAAGAAATCTTCAAGATGAGTATAAGAAAGATCCTCGGCAACGAATCATTTATCACATTTCGTATTAAACGAATAATAAGGTGCAATTTGGAGGGGAGGAAGGGAAAAGAATATGAAAAGCGAATCTCTTAGCAAATCAAATGGATTATGAAATTGCAAAATACGTAGAAACGTTTCCCGAATGCAGGGGCAGTTGTAAGATTGGAAAATTAGAAATTTGTCATTGACTACAGAGTACATTGTATGGTTCGGCATACTTATTTTCCTTAACCTGCGTATGGAACAAGAAGCAACCTCGTATAGATGTAATAACCGCTCATGTCTGGTATTTTTATCTTAATAGTCAGAGGGATAAAGAGACAAATTTCGGTGCTCATAGTAGGGTTATATCTTGCCTACTATAAAGCGTACCGAAACAGATATGGAACAATAGTAAAAAGAAGAACATTAATAAAGCACCAGAGATAAAGCAACCTTAAATCCTTGCATAAGTCGGTAATCGGTTAGTTATGGAATGGTAAAGGCACTGCATAAAATGCTGCTGTAAAATGTTTTTTTTTTGTTCGAGACTGAAACAATATTAATGAGGCAAGATGTCATGTAGTCTTAAGTCGGTCGACAACTCGGCGATCACAAGCCTTTGAATTGTTTACAATACGTCGACTCAAACAGTTGACAGTTTATCAAAGTCCATAATTGAAATTCTATACAAGCTGGTAAATTTGAAGGTAAGTTGACTGAAATCTTCAAATTCTGCATTTTCAACAGGCAATTTCTCAAAAACTAAACGTGCTATGATATTTTTGAAAACGACAATGGATTCGGCTTTCATGAACTAAGTAAATATCGGTAAAGTGTTCGGCAATGTTATAGAAACATTAATTTTCTTGTACTTGTCTGAAATTGAATGCACACTTTCATAATCATCACTTAATTTACTGACATAATTTCCATAGCGTTGATTTGAGAAATTCATAAATTGACTTTTGAAATTTACTTACAAAATTCTACACCAAAATCATAAGTCAAGTTTCAGCAATTTATTTATTTATTTGTAGTTTATGCATCAACAGGTATTCTTAAGTTATGATCATCAATTAATTCTATTCTTAATCTGAAACTAACAGCAAGTCTAACAATCAAAGCTGTAGAGAATTAACAATCTTTTTTTTCATTTTTTACTGTCAAGAAGTCTTTTTTGGGAAGCGTATCTATGAACCGCCCACTTCCGTTGCGCACTGTTGTGCGATCGAAGAGTTTTTCGCAGACATATTCCTCCAGTTACAGCACACTATTTGTCTTGCGCGGCTCCAGCACCCAGAATCGCATGAGTAAATCGTCCAACCTTTCGGTACACGTTTTGGCAACGTATGTCCTGAGCACGTCTGACTCGGCATACAATCCAGCCTAGAGACGTATTTTGCACGATGGGTCCATCATCTCCTAGCTTGAACTTCTCATTGAGAAGCAGGTCGAAGAATAATCGTACTCCGATGATAACGTCCACGTCACCGGGTTCCGTGAAGAGTGGATTGGTGAGTGCGATGTCTTCCGGAAGCGGAAGACTGGTGGAGTCAATCTTCCGAATGGGAAGGTTCAACGTAACTTGTGGAAGCAGGTAGAATACCTCCTCCCCAGTGAACAACAAAATACGAGAGTGAACCCTAGCGATGATGGACTGTTTGCACTTCTTAGCGGCTCGTCTGATGTCACTAATTGAAAGTGTTTCACGGGAGCGCTTGAATTTCAAACGCTGCAATGCATGTTCAGAAATGAAGCAAAGCTGAGAGAACAAACTTGATAAAATATTAATATAATCTGCTATTGTAATCCAAATCTTGATGAATCATATAGTGTTGATAACAACTGAAACATTTTCAGTCAAAATTTAATCTCATCATCTATTAGGCAGCGTCCATTTATTACGTAACTTGAAAATTGAAAATTTTTGACCCCCTCCGTAACGCTTTTTGTATGGAAGTTTAAAAAAAATTGGTATGGGTTCTAACGCTCAAACTGACCCCTACCCCCTTCGAGCGTTACGTAATTTGTGGATGCCGCCTTATGTACGCCTTTCCAAGTATTTTATACAGATGATTTATTTCTCGCAACATGCGCAAAGTGATATGGCCAAATTAGAGTAATATTACATTTTGTTCTGATTTTTCTGGGTATTTTATTTTCATAATACTAAACTTTCTTTTGTTCAGCGTTTTCCGATCAGTTTGTACCAAGGGCCTCCATCAAGAGATCTGACGCGGTTACCCGAAACCCAAATCCGTCATTGTCTGGATGGATATATGGTATTTATGAATTGCTTGAAGAATCTCACCTAGATAAGTGAACAAGTGAATTGCGAGAGGATTCGTTGAGATTTTATCCGGGGGATTTTTAGAATTCCTTGAAAAATCTCTTTAGGATTAGGTCTTCCTTACTAGCGTTATAGTCTATGGCTATAAAGCAAAGCCATGCTGAAGGTGTCTGGAAATATTCTTGACTTCGCAAGAATATCATGTTTTGTAAAAAAAGAAACCGGATAATAACTATGCAAGTGACCATAGAACATTAAACTGAAAAGAAAGCTCTGTCCCAGTGAGGACGGAATACCAAGAATGAAAAGTAGAATAATTTCTGGAGGAAACAAACGAATTTTTGATAGTTTCTCTGGATAATATGGTCGGCGTTAAGTCAGAGGGAACCAAGTGCAAAACTTGGGCAAATCGAATTATTCTTTCATTAGATGCAAAATTACTTTTTGACCCGATTGATTTTTGACAAATTCTATTCTATGCTGTAAACTGCGAGAGATGTGTAACAAATTCATTTTGGATGATCAATAAAAATCGTTAAAAGTGTGCAGTCAGAGAGAACCTTATTACCATAACAGCAAAAATGATCAGCGTGCTGAGGAATGCGAGGAAATGAAAAACATTTCAAGAGATTTGTCAGATTTTTCGACATCCACTGATTCTTCCACTTAACCATCAATAGAAACTTATAAATATTACTTAATTCGATGCAATTGATTTTGATTTTTGATCATTTACCATATTCGGATGTTTGGTCAGAAATTGCAACCAATTCTGTACAGACAGAGCGGACCAAGTGTTGAAAACCATTAAAATGATTGATTATTGCATTTTTTGAGTCAATTTCAGAGTCCGATAGAAGTTTATGGTAGTTCTATGGTGTATGTATGGCATATCCTAGGACCCGCTTTTTGGTCCACTCTGACTGAACGCATATTTGAATGTTTCTGGTCTTCAATGCCCTGGCCCTGCGAAACCTTAATTTTCAAGCTATCGCAATGCCACTGATTTCGGTATTGACCATATAGATTATTTAAGAATTTACGATACTGATGTCGAAGGATGCTGATAATCTGAATATCTTTGAGATATGCACCCAGTTTGACCATGCAAGCATTAAATGATTTGTTTCAAAAAAAAAATTGTTCAGTCAGAGTGAACCAACTCAATGAACGGTGGTCTTTAGTTCAGTCAGAGTGGACCAAGTACACATAGTCCGTCAAAAATCGTTCTATTAGAGGTTTGGATTATGATTTTTCATGATTATCACTTCACATTATATTGTTTGAAAGTAACCCTAAGATGTGTAGAAAAATTGTACCAAAATTTGAACAAGTTCAAAAATTACAGAGCGTTAGACTTTCATCCTATTTTTCTCAAAATATTAAAAATGTCCAAGTCACTCTGACTCAACGCCGAGCATTTGTTGGAAGAATCCACCAGGCCTGAAGGAATTATTCGATCAATTTATAAATGAATATTTGGGGTCCTGTAATCCACTGTTTGGGTAACTGATTTTTCCGGAGGCTTTTTACTAAGACAATTGGAAATTTTAAGGTGAATTTTGACGTGAATCTAAGACTCTGAGATTCTCAGAGTGATAAAGGACTTCTATCTGCTACATTTAGAAAAGCATTTTAATAATTGCCTATTGAAAACGGCAACCCATAAATTAGCTTGTGAAAATCTTAAGCTACATCCCTTTTACAAAGCGTCCTTATGTGAAAATTCTGTATCAGGGTAGCCCATGATCAAACTACAAAAATCTATCTTTAAAACAAACTACAAAATTCTATCATTAAGACCCAAAATTGTGAAAATTTTAGCGGAATCTGTCAACTTCAAGGAGGAGCTAAAAGAGTTTGAAGTTTGTATGAAGAATATCGACCAAGCATATGGAAAAAACGGTTCCAATTACTTTTTCAACTGCAGGTAGCGCTATAGTCGATGAAAATATCTAAAAAAAAAAAACGTGATTCTATTTTCACTCGGAGTAGAATCGGTAGAAAAAATATTTTTTTGCATTACCCTACCCGAAAACAAGAAAACTTTTATATCAAAAATCGTAAAATACGGCTCCGATAACTTCCGATTTTTTTTTGCGAAACGTCCAATATAAAAAATATGTACCAACGTCCTTATTTGAAACGTCCCATCCCTTCTAACATGTACACACCAATATTTTGTTGCTGAAATCAGCATTTTGTTTTGCTGAACTTTATCGAGCTGAAAATATTCATGAATGATTTTAGTGTATTTAGTGGTCTGGTAATTTTGTCCTAGCCCTGCATACGCCTGTATACTCCGACAGATTTTACCACTCAGAAGATGATGGTTGGACGTGTTATCGACGCTGAGGGTATTCGCATACCGAAAAGGCATTTATTTCTATTTTTGTCTCTTATCTCTATTTTTATCTGATGTAGATGTGACTGATTTGATTTTCAGCGAAGGAGATTTCATCTCCGAAGGTAATCGTAAGGATAAAATGAGATGATACTCATGAAAGGATATAAACCAGTAGAACTAGATAACATTGCCAAAACCATAATTTCAGAAAAAAAATCAATATATTTGTGTTGTAAGGACTCAAGGTCATCAAATCGATGTCGCATTTCATGATACAAAATAATGAAAAATAACTCTCATAGATTGAATTGTATGTACCATGCACTATTTAATTTTGAACATCTGCCAAATATACACTTGGCACAGTCATGCTGCTCATATTTCATCCCAAAGTTGCAACATCTCGCCAACCCTACTGAATTCCATTATCCTTTCCATTTATTCCAGTTTCTTCGGCCACCTGCCAAACACTTACGAGCGTGGACATCGAGGCGCCGCCCCCGTACGACATTGAAACCCTACCCTCCTACACGATTGCATCCGGTTTGCCAAGTTACGAGGACGCAATACGGCACATTGTTCGCCAGCAGCAGCAATCACGCACTTCAGGAGGCTATCAGCCAGCAACATCAGTTCAGAAACCGAGGACGGCCTGCAGCAATAACCACAACGCTGTCAGCATCCATCCGCAGACGGTGGTCAAGTTCTTCGAATCCAGACCGGAAAATTGGCTCAATGTCACCGTTTTCGAGGAAATCCATTACAACTTTGTCGGGCGAGGGACTTCCGTTGCGGATCCTGCTGGGATGTCCGCCGAAGGACACACCAATAAAGCAGAAGAGGCTATTTCCGATGGGTCGTCACAGGATGAATCCTCCAAATCTACTGCCAGTGACGGCAGCAACGGCCTGTTCCGAGTTCAAATTTGCATGGTGGATGAGAACGAAAAAAACCAATCATGCAATCGATGAGAAGATGAAAGGTACGAAATTCATCCTCGTGGACAGCCGACGGATTCGAAGATTAACTGTGTTATTTATGGTTTAGTTTCGTGTTTAAGTTCAGAGAAGGAAGACTGTGTGCGCGTGTATTTTTTTGTACATAATTCATGACTAGAAGAGAGAGACCGGGGAACTCAGATGTATTTTATCTACCTGGAAAGAATTATTGATTGGTGTGCCCAACAGGAAAATAAGTTTTGAAAATATGATCAATTCCTACCATGGAGTGTGCGTGTGTATTTGATACCCATGTATTATGGAGCAAGACTGAGAAAATAAATTATATTTTTTTCCATGTGCGGAATAAAACTCAATCGTCGTTCATTGATTCCGAAAATTCTTATTTCTCTTTAGCGACTGACAAAAACACCACCTGATATATTGTGCATAACCCTGATATATTTGGCAGAGCTTTCTTCCTGGTATTACAACAGCTAGTCAATACTGGTGCAGCACGGCAGACCTGAAAATTTGTTCGAAGATCAATAGTTTTTTTTCCTAAACAATGTTTCGATTGTCTGTTAATAAGTGGATGCAAAAATGTTGTAGGGTAAGTGTTCCCTTAGTTGTGGGTGTTCCTATAGTTGCGGTAGTGCTGTGTTCACTGATTTCGTTACATTAGCCACAGAACCGACACTGCCAATCGACGTATTGGCTTGTTGATACACGGAATATTTTAAAAGAGCGTTCAAATTGCTTTAAAACTGATTAAATATCAATAAAATTGCTAAACTTGTCTAACTTGTACCAATAGTTGCGGTAAAGTGTTCCTATAGTGGAGGATCCCATAAGAAAACAACGGATACCTATAGTTGCATAGGAACACAAATTTAAAATATACCGCAACTAAAGGAACAGTGTACCAATAGTGGAAGTATTATTTTTCACTGACATGCCGTGGATAACTGCGTTGAAATCATTTTTCTCATGGAGTGAATGGTCGTTACTTCCCGTTACAACATTAACATGTACTTTAATTATGCTTCTTGAATATAGGCGGTTAAATGAAGTTCAATCGTGCTTAGTACCTTTACTATTGGTACATCCGCCCTATATTTGTTACATTTGTTACGTTCAACGCCGTTGAAGTGATTTTAAAAGGTAATTTTTATCAAGCATGAGTGTAAGATACTCAACTTCATCAGTGGACCCCGTAGCCGCGCGGTTAGCGAGGTCAGTCTTTTAAGCGTATTAGGGCTGTAACTTTTTTGATAGTGAAACGTTTTGTGAAATTTGTCATATGTTAGTACGTTTTCGCGAGTTGTTTTATTTGCGCATGTTTTTTTTTTCAATTATCTAGAAAAATATTTGACCAGAGTAGGATTGCCATGAAAGCAGTAGGTTGTCTGTCATATTGACCCCAAATTCAAATCGCGAAATTATAACGGATTTTCGATTTTTCTGTAGTTTTCGAGTGAAAATTTAGTTGCGTTTTACTAAAAATAAAAGCGGCTTATTTAGAAAAAAGGTAAAAAAGCAGAAAATTTCTACTTTATATTAGAATCAGTTTGAATCTCAAATAAAAACTAATAGGGTCGATGTACCAATAGCCGCATAGCTAAGAACAAATATTCGTATAAAATCGAAAAATAACGCTAGCGTCATTATTTTTACATCATCTGAAAGCTTTTTATCTTGGTTTTGTGGGAAAAATATGTAAACTGCAAAAATTCATATGTTTGCATTTATTATCGCTTGTGCCACTATAGGAATACATGTGCCTATAGTAGCACTATTTCTAATTTCTGTTCCTATAGTAGCACTAGCATCACGGCGCACAGTGCTTCGAACGTATGGCACTTGGGGACAAAAGTCAGAACTGGATGTTTAATGCGGTTTTTCCATACAAAGTTGAGGAGAAAGTCGTTATACACAAAAAATCTCATTATTGGCATGAATGACACATATTGCATCAGTAATGGCATAAGTGGCTTATACGTCACGTTTTACATTTGACACCATAGAACAGTGCTCGATTTTAAATAAATGTTTAAAATAAAAACGCATGAAAACGTACTTGAGATGTTTGCATAAACGATGTATGTGGTATGCGTAAATGTAAAAGTGTCTCAACAACCAAATTTTTATAAACATATTAAAGCACGGATTATTCCAACGACTAAAATCAAACCCAATAAAAAAGGTTATATAAAATTTATTTATATTAGCAATACAATTCATCTACCAGCTATTAATCATCCAAAAACATATCAATCGAATCATTATCTTTTTTTCTACAAAGATAGTTGAAATGTCGTGGGTTTCTGTTTGATGATTATTAGAAACAATTTGATACATAGGCTACGAACGCGAGCTCTTCAGGTTCTTTATTGTTGATAAGATATATACAGGTTTTTCTTGAACATTCATTGAACGGTATGAAAGGCCTTCCCATGCCAGCCTTTACAGCCGAATAGGAAAACTCTGCATCGCCAATTTTCTGTTGGCGCGGAAGCAAAACTGGCTTTGCTAATCAATCGGAGTTTTGCTTCACAAAAATATCGTGTGATCTTCTATATTTACCCCATTTTTGGTGTATTTTGTAGCAATAAAATTTGCTAAACGTTTTTAACTTGTTTTCAAATATCTGGGAGAAAGAATTGGTGCTATAACAACCGTACATGAAATCCACAACATGATTTTTTCGAATACGTGGATTGGCAGAATACCATTACTTGAACAAATCTTTATTGATGATTGTGGCAGCGAAGCATACAATCGGCAAACATATGCAGCTGGAATCACTTTCAGAATTTGAAAAATACTTCAAATTTTATTTTAAAGTGGATTTCAGAAAGGTACTTTGAGGTACTTTTTTGTATGGGCTAGAAGAAGATAGGAGTTTTAATTTTCTTCTGCATTAAAGAGCTTATTGTTCAGAAGCAACTTTTTCTACAATTTTTAAAATATATCACAGAAAATTGAACGGAATGACTCCTACTTACTTGTTTCAAAACGATCCTTAACGACTTTCACTTTGAAAATGTGATTAGTATGGGAATAAAGCGAGTTAAAAAGGGATTGGATTGACACAAAAACAATAAATTATATATAACGATGAAACAACTTGTCAACACCTGGTGTTTTGGTTTGTTTTGATAAGCGCACGGACTTTCTATTACATGCTCAAAATATATGTCAACATCATGGCCTACTTGATTCTTTTGAATATGAAAGTTGATTTTTTGACTTTTGTCCAAGGGACGAAGCACTGTGCGGCGTTGGCAAAATACTAATCAAAACCGTATTTTTACAAAGCTTTTATATTTTTCCTTCAAAGTGTGGATCAAAAGCTTTCGTTTGATGTAAAAAAGTACTTAATTCATTAATTATTTCGTATAATAAAAAATAATTTCTCTCAGTAGTGCTACTATAGGAACAATAGGTTAACTATAGGCGCAAGGGAGCTCAAATTTTAAGCAAAACTAATTATTTCGATCATTTTTTGAACAAAATAAAGCTGTGTATCAATGGTACTTAGATAAATAGCTCCTGACCTTCATGTCAAAAAATATTTTGAAAAGATTCATAGCAAAACGGCCGTAAAAAGCCACTAGTGCGACTATAAGGGACTGTCCACTAAGGGAACACTGACCCCAATGCATTTTTTCGCGGCGTAATAAATAATCAGTGGAGGCCCGTCTGAGTAGACGCCTTTCTAATTTCCTTAGCGTCTGTGCTAAGACTGTAGGACAAACACAAAAGAGATTTTTTATTGGAAATGTTTTATATTTTATGCAATACACCATGGAACTACTTGCTATAGATATGTTTCATGGTGCTCTTATGAAATCTTATGAAATATTAGTATAATTATTTAGTTTTATCCTAAAAAGTATTGCGCACAATTAGGACACGGCTTTTTTTATAATGCCCTAATTCCACGCATTGTTCTTCGCTGAACAACAAACAAATTAAACATGCTATATTTGTATTCACATCTGACCATGTCTCTGAAAAGTATCTTCATCAGAAGGCCGGCTCCAGAGGAATCTGGAAAGTCCACTTACAGGGAAATTAGAGTCGGCCATCTAGAAACCACGAGGTCGTTCATGGTGGGAGGAAAAGTTTGTCCGAAGACCAAGATTAACCCCTCTACCGGCAGCTTCACTTTTTACCACAAAATAAATATTCAAATCGTTATAACTTTTTTGTTTTTCAATATTTTTGCATCATTTTCTCACAAGTTTTCAAACAACTCTTCTAGTTTAGGAATCCGTGTCGATATTAATTATTGGTGATCTGGTTTTTAAGATATTCCGATGTTCCTTGGGGGACCGACATTTTCCATATAAAATGTCTTTGGCGGCCATTTTGTTTTTGGTCAATTTATCAAAAAAATAAAATGTGGGCTATATAATGCCAGGTAATTAGGAGCTTCTCTGAAAAAATCGTACAAATCGGTTCAGTATTCTTAGAGATATCTGAAAATTACGATATGATGTTTTTTGAAGTTTTTAAGATCTGTATTTGGCCAGCCTGGTTCCAGAAATCTAAATGGCCATTACTTAAAGACGGCTGCACCAAATTGCTTCATTTTTTCACAACATACTCTCATTAATGTATTGTTATGAAGAATGAATATCCGAATGCGATTAAAATTCTGTAGCCTGAGAAATTAACAGGAGGTTCTAGTTACGGGTCGGTCCCCCAAGAAAATTTTGGAATATCTTCAAAATCAGATGACCAATGATCAATATTGACACAGATCCTAAAACTAGAAGAGTTTTTTGAGTGCTTGTGAAAAAATGGTGCAAAAATATTGAGAAACAAAAAAGTTATAACGATTTGAATTTGAATTTTGCGGTAAAAAATGAAGCTGCCGGTAGAGGGGTTAATAAAAAACTGCGGAACACGGTTTTGTCTCAAGCACCAAAATACCGCTATTAATTTAATTAAGGATTGCTGAATCCATTGCCATTTTCAGAAATATCATAGCACGTCTAGTTTTTGAGATATTAGCTGTTGAAAATGCTAAATTTGACTATTTCAGCCAACTTGCATGCAAGTTTGCCAGCTTGTATGGAAATTTATTTGCATAATTTGCCTCAGAACTCACACTTCATGTGTATAATAATACTTATAAACAATGTTCATAATACTTCCAATGCTCAAAAGTTATTTTTTGTTGGTGTGATTAATTACCTAGTTGGAACCAGGCATTACAATCTCATCTGATCGCAGAGATCCTCTTCGTAGGATAGAAAAAGATTTTTTGCAATTTCTCATCGTAATAGGCTGTTTTTCATCACGCCAATCTGTCATGAAACGGCCTACTCATGAAACTATTCAAAATCAATGAAACAGTCAATCAAGTCATCGTGCAAAAGTTTGGGTTCACCCCTCAATGGACCGATGCACGCGTTCATTATTTGACGTTTGGGCGGTGCCGTGTTATTTACGTGACCATAGTGGTTTCTGCGCTCGTGTACATACACGTTACATGTCACCAACACTACTTAAAGATTGCTGGTTGAAAATATAAACAAAGATCAGCTGTTCCCAGCAAAATCAAACGGCAGAATTTTCAACCAGCAAATTGGCGCGAGTGTTCGTGACACCGCTCGGTGAGAGCTCAATGGCAACGAGTGAATTCGGCACCGCTCAAACGTCAAATTAGTGAACTCGTGCATCGGTCCATATGATGCAAATTGTGCAAAAGTTTGGGTTCACCTGAGCTGCACACAAATTATTTTTGTCAATATCTCTGCCATTTTTCAACCGATTTCGATAATTCATAGCTTTTTCAAACACAAATAATGCCACGTTTGAGATTTCACAGATTTCTCGTGTTTTAAGTCAGTTCAGGTGAACCCAAACATTTGCACGATACACCATACTAAGGGGTGAACCCAAACTTTTGCACGATGACTTGATTGACTGTTTCATTGATTTTGAATAGTTTTCAGATTTTTCCGCAAAAATTTCGTGAGCGCCCTTCAAGGAATGTAAGATTGCGATTCTAATGACACCGTGTTTCAAAATTTTGGGCGATCCAATACTGAGGAAAGTAGCTATTTTTTTTCAGTGTTTTTTTTTGAAAAATGTCACAACTTTAGGTAAACAATTGGTATATAAAATTCAAAAAATGTTTTTTAAAAAATACATGCGAACTAAGAATAACTCTTTGTCTTTCGAATGCAGCTTAGAGAGTTTCAATGGGACGTGAATGGACTGAATACTTTTGTATATTTTTTAGGGGGTAAACCCAAACTTATGCACGGGAGTGTATATCAAAATCTATCCTTGAGTTACCTTCAGCACCTTATCAAGATATTTCTTTTGATAATTTGTTTGAGATTTTGTCATGGAATTTATCAACAATTTGTGTTTAAATATATTCAGAGCATCCTCCAAAATTACCTTGGACGCTCCCAATGATTGATCTTGGAATTATTACATAAACTTTTACTGGATTTCTTTTACTTTTTACATTACCAATTACTCCAGATTGCTAGAATGTAAGATATTTTTCTAGTAATACCTTCCTCTGCGAAAAAACGTTTTAATAAACCTTAATTTCAAATATGTTATTGATTAATTACCTAGTTGGAACCAGGCATTCCAAACTCATCTGATCGCAGAGATCCTCTTCGTATGATAGAAAAATATTTTTTGCAATTTCTCATCGTAATAGGCTGTTTTTTATCACGCAAATCTGTCATGAAACGGCCTACTTTCCTGCACTGAAGTATGCAGTGCGGGAATAGTCATTACCTAACTGAAACCAGTGATTCATTACGCAACGCTTTCTCATTACGCAACTGTTTTGAGTTGCGTTATGAATCATAACACAACAATTTCTCAGAAATTGTAAAATAATGATTAATGCATTCCGATATAATTTCTGATACCCTTAAGTGGTCTTCTACGAAATTGCAAAAAATGTTGTACGTAACTCGTTGCAGAACTCGATTTTTACAGCACTCGTCATTATTATCATAATCGGCGAGCCTCGTAGAATAAATTTACGACGCGTGCTGTAAAAATCATCATTCTGCAACTTGTTCCATAAACTACTAATCCTCAATCCAAGAGCGCATTGAAATGATTCCATCTTTCCATCTTGATGATCTTTACTGCTGTCTTGTAATATGATCAAATTTCTGTCTCAAAACTGATTACTGGTGTTCAGCAACGTCATTTGAGGTTAATAATCTAAGCTCATACCTAATCTCTTTGTTGGAAACATTTGCATTATGTGGTTCCAAAAACAGCTATTTTTCAGAACGTGCTGTCCACTGATAAATCTACTGATGAATCGACTATGCGGTTGGCTTTTGAATTTTTAAAAGATGATGAAAATATAACACGAAAAAGTTTTACTAGCGAATGAAGTACTCTAGAGTACCAATAGAAGACACTTGAAACACTCTGTGAACCAGTGAAGAAATTTTCGATTGATGAAAAGAAGAGAATCTACATTTCTTAGAAGAAACCTGAACCTGAGGTTAAGCGGTTAAGCATCGTGCGATGCACAGTGGAGGGGTACTAAATAGCGTACCATGTCTGATTCGACACTCAAATTTGACGAGTAAAGAATTATGAGTTCAATTTAGAATTCAATAGATAGCTCCCTAATCAGACGATGCTCCCGTATTTAAAAAAATAATCGTGTTGGACAAAAAATTAAATGCATTTATTTTCTCAAATTCAAATTCAACTTTATTTATTCCATTTTTGTCTGTACAATATACAGAATCAGCCATTTCCCCGTATCTTCTATATAAATTGCTGTTTGCATTTGAGATGCAAATCTGGACTAAAGGTCCTCCAAATGCGGTAAAACAAAACAATCGAAGGACACCTAGCAACGATTGTAGAAATCACTGCCACCCTAGCAAGAATAATCTATCTTTGACGCCGCATTTCTTGCGAAAAATCTTGCGGTGTTCCCGCATTTGATATTTGCATTTCAAACGCACACAGCAATAACTAATTTGATTAACTGAATAAAAGTGGTTTTTGACTAATTAAAATTATATTGTCGTTTGATATGTTCCGGCGACAACAAACGAAAAATTCGTTTTTAATTCACAGGTTTTTCAATTGCCTTCTAGTCGAAACTGCAAGGGAGCTAATATGAGTAGAAAAGTTTTATTCATGGCCCCAGTATGTAAATGTGTATTAACTAGCCCTGGGCTAGTTCATCTCGGATGTGTATTAACTGGCTTATACGTTTTACTGGAAGATTTTGCGCAGTCCATATCAAGGAAGTTGCTCAATGCATTATCAGGGTTGTGCGGCGAAGCCTAAAAAAATAATAAAATAGAAATTCGCTATCTTTCAAATATGTTAGGGTAGATGTACCAATAGTGGAGGTACTAAGCACGATTGAACTTCATTTAACCGCCTAAATTCAAGAAGCGCAATTAATGTACATGTTAATGATGTAACGGGAAGTAACGACCATTGACAAAACTATTTCATTGCAGTTATCCACGGCATGTCAGTGAAAAATAATACCTCCACTATTGGTGCACTGTTCCATTAGTTGCGGTATATTTTTAATTTGTGTTCCTATGCAACTATAGGTATCCGTTGTTTTCTTATGGGATCCTCCAATAGAAATATTAGTAGTAGAACGCTAATGGCGCTGTTCACACAAAACTGAATTATTTTATTATCATCTTTAACTGTATCTTTTCATAATTTGTTCAATGCCATGTTGTAGTGAATGATTTAAAAATTTATTTGACACTTTGAGGACCGGTACTCAAGCTGTCAGCGCGTGGCAAACTAGATGTTGGTAACACGAACAGTAGCGACATTAGCATTCTTAGGTTAATGCTTCTACTGATCCTCCACTATAGAAACACTTTACCGCAACTATTGGTACAAGTAAGGACAGTTTTAGCAATTTTAGTGCTATTTCATCAGTTTAAAAGCAATTTGAACGCTCTTATCAACTATTCCGTGTATCAACAAGCCAATACGTCGATTGGCAGTGTCGGTACTGTGGCTAATGTAATAAAATAAGTGAAAACGGCACTACCGCAACTATAGGAACACCCACAACTAAGGGAACACTTACCCTAGTTCACTTACTTTCGATGAAAATGCGTTTGTTTTGTATGTTTCCAAACGCTGTTACTGTTACGGGACGGTGTTTTAATCACCCTCTCCATTTGAAGAAGCAAATCTCAAGTACCACTAAATATATTGATGCGAAAAATGTATCACTATAATTGTATATATGTAGTGCACAACCCAATACATTTTCAGTTTAATCGGTTCACTAAAACTAGAGATTTGCTTCTGCAAAGTTTTGATGATAATTGCTGCCGTGAATCGCAAGTCAGTCCCATCTGTAAAAAGTAGGCATTGGGAAAATGGGCTGTGAAGTTTTCAAACTCGTTTTCCATACGAATATTCAAAAATTTCCAGAGGATTGGAACAAATTCCGATCCTTATGAAACTTTCACAACTTGCTTTTCACTACAATATCTTTCCGAGAAAAATATAAAGATCGTCAAAACAAGCTACATTTTTGTGTTCCATGGTACGAAAGTCTGTAGTGGGACTGATATGCGGTTACTTTTCATTATGGGACAATTTGACTTGCTGTTTTTTCATGATTTTTCCGAACAAATCCAATTATTTCATTAGTGCAGCTGAAAAAGCATTGGGAGAGATGTTGAAAACTGAACTCAACTCAATTTTGACGAAAATGCAGATGGGACTGACTAGCGATTCACGGCAGATTGTTAGAGTGAGACAAAAGATAGGGAATATAACACGGTTCCCCGTGTCACCTAAAATCGCGCAGATTGCTGAGACGAAAAGATTTTATCGAGCATCAAAAGAGTCACAGATTTTCACACGGTAGACACAACAAGGTAGGCTATTCCCACGTGTAAACAACGATTTTCCATCAAATCATGTGTCGTCATTGCTATCGTCGAGCGTGAGGCCTTGAGGATAGTAAAGGAGAGCAGGCCTTGCCTTCTTTTGCATTCGTTCGAGTTTGCGATAGGAATGACGTCACTGCCAAATGTCATTTTTCGGAGTATAATACCTTGCTTCTCTTTACCGTGGATTTTCATAGAAAGATGATCAAAGAACTCTAGAGGATATATTTATATTCGATCTGTATCTTGCTCAGATGATCGAAAGATGAGATCAAATTCAAAGCCTGAGTAAGAACTGATTGTTTTTGGGGCTCACTTATAATGATCGACTTCGCTTCATCGTTGTTCTCTTCACAATATTACAGAAAATTGATTCACTTTTCTTAACATTTTGTAATGTTGCACGATAAAGGATCGCTGAATCTTGCCTCGCAATCTAGAAACATTGCGGAAGCTTTAAGCGAAAGAGTTACTCAGTGGATACGAGTAACTGACGCTGAAGAAGGCTGTAAGTGGTAGTTGAAATCCGCGTCAAGCAATTACTCCAATCTACTTTTTTGTTTCTTAGATGAAGTTGAGTATCTAGGGCTCATGCTAGATAAAAACATTGACATTCAAGTCATCCAAGCCAAATGTAACATATATGAGAAATGTCTTTATCCACTAAATAAAAGAAAATCAAAACTTCGTTTCAAGAACAAGCTTTTGATCTTCAAACAAATTATCAAGGCTAGCTATGTTGCATGCTATACCAATATGCTGTTGTAATATTTACCAGAAAGAAATCTCTACAGAGGATTCAAAATTAAATTTTGAAAATGATTCTGAAGTTTCCTTTCTGGTATAATACTAATGAGTTACATTGAATATCCAATGTTGGAACATTGACACAAATGTCAAATAAAATAATTAGGAATTTTAGACAAAAAATGTTGCAATCTTCTATTGCCACGACTAATGCGTTATATATTTAGGTTGAGTAAATCGTAAACTTATTTTTTCTCTTCTATTAGCAGGTGAAATCTACTCATCTATAAAAATTCTGAACTGCTACGGCAAATGAAATGTAATGTTGTTAATCAAATGTTATTAAAAGCTTAATTTTGTTTTACCTAGCATCCTATCTAGTGTTGTCAAACACAGAATACCTAGATATAAGAAATGAATGTAATGTTTGAATTGATAGTAATGACGAAAAAATGGGGATCTCGATGCAAGTCACATCTTGAGTAAAAATGGTAGTTTGAGAGAATGCATTTTTTTATTTGAAAGATGGGTTAAACCATGAACCCTTTTTAGACTTAAACATATCGCTTGACATCAGTCTTTATTCCATGAAATGTAAACCAATTACCCTCTTCGCATATTTTGGTTTTCTCCTGAAAAGCCTGAAAAGAGTTTAAAATTTCCCATCTCTTACCACGTTGTTCATTTTCCCGTGAATAAATTAATTAATCCCCCAGCTAATTAATTCCGGAGATTTAACTCATTACGTCGTTGTGTTTAAAGCTCCGACCGCACAGCTGGCGGAACTTGGGAAGCATTTGTCTTGTTGGGAAACGGCTCCATTAGACTGAAGCTGCGCTTGGCTCCGAAGGCATTAATTAGCTCTTCGAAAACTGATTATCTTCAGCAGTCTGGCAATGATCTACCAGGGTATCAGCTCTCAACGCGGTGGTGGCCGAAGAAAGCGGAAGCATCTTCAAACAGAAACCCGTTTGAGCATCAATCCATGCGTAGAGATGAAAATTCAATAAATTAACGTATTTCACTGAACCAGCAGAATTCTTCTGCGCTGCGACCCTTCGAGCAACACGGCAGGGGATGTTCCGCGGCGATCGAATGGAAAACTTATTATCTCGTGACGTGGAAGTAGCCAGGAATTCTATCAGGGATGGGTGAACGGCCTTAAAGGAATAATTCTCCCTAAGGTAATTTCGAAGAGACTTTCCTCCAGAGTTTACGCTAGTTATAACACTAAAATGTTCGTCAATTAGAAGCAGTACGGTACCACTAAAATCTTCTTGACGAAAATTTAATTTAATATTTTTGAACAATGGTCGAAGCATGATATATGAATATGAATGTTGGAGACAATCTTCGAAAAAATCCTTCTTTTCTAATCTGTGGAAATTGAAATTTATATTCCATCGCCCAAGGGGGGAAGATGCGACTGACCCTCCCTGCCCACCTCTACCTGCGTCCATGTCTCGTGATACGGGACCAAACTACCGACAGCGGTCCTGAAATGGGTGAGAATAAAACGGTAGCAAAAACAAATAAACAGAAAAACGGTCCTGCCGCGCCAAGAGGGGACATTTTCTCACAGTTAAGTGTTATTCTTGTGCGTCTTATCCCCTCTCGCTATAGAGTCTAGAAATGCTGCGAGCAGAAGCATACGGTAGCCTTGTGGATTCCTTCTGCTCCGCGCATCAATGGGACAGAGATTGAGAGTTACCACACTTGTACAGCTTATTCAGAATCCTTAGATGATAGACTTGAAGAAGAAAAAAATGTCACCGAATAGACCGTGGTAGGATTTCCCTCCATTGGTGAAAAAGTGGGTTCGTAGTAGGATAGAAAGAGCGTGACCTCTGGGCTACGCTAAAGACGATATCTGTGGGTAAAATTATTCCCTACTCATCGATACTGTGAAAAGTGTGAGATTCGAGTGCTTGCCCGGGTCTGGAAACGGGAGATGGTCCTGCGGGATCGATTAAGTGGATGTGAAACCATTTGTTGCTAACATTGTCTTACGAGAATTGATTTCTTTCCTTCTTGGAAAGCTGTGTGCATTTTAAGGACGAGTTTTTGTTTGCTTACAAAATGAAATTATATTCATCTTACCATGTGTCATCAGCAAGATTGTGACATTTGTGCATTGCAGATTCAGATTAAGTTCTGCATTTCTGTTGTTGTTACAGTTAAAAATCATTATACCTCGGTTAGCTCGAGTTAGTAGACTTTTCTAACATTGGAGACTGGTGACTGGCTTATTTCCTCACCTTAATTAATAGGATAGGAAAGCGTTTCGGATTGCTCAGGGCCAAAGGAAAGGTTAAGAGATTTGATAGAATTTTATTCCTTAATTTGAGTTCGATATGCAATAATTAACCTCGACTTTGAGCTGATCTAAGCAAAAACTAAGACCTGTGCCCCATAGCCTCTGTTTTTTTCTCGACGAACGCCAACATCGAATGTGGTAATAATGCAGCTTGGAAGATTTGAAATAAACTCTTCGATGGCGTAGTGACTCCAGCCCTATTAGTTGGCGCCGACTATCATACGCAGGCAGCACGATCGGGTTTGACCACGGTAATCTCCTCAGGGCATATCGGACGAAGCATCGTTGCACTCTTTCTATACGAGCGATTTGAGTTTCGTGGTAAGGAGCCCATACTTGAACAGCATATTCCAGGATGCTTCTTACGAGCGAGCAGTAAGCGGATTTTAAAGCATATGGATCACGGAATTCGGATGCGTTTCGTCGAATGAATCCTAGTACAGCAAAGGCCTTGGCAGTGGTCGCAGCAACGTGCTCGTTGAAATTCAACTTTTCGTCCATAACAACTCCAAGATCTTTAATAGATTTTACGCGGTCCAACAACGTTTCATTCACGCTATAGTCGAATCTCATTTGCGCCCGCGATTTGGTGAAACTAATCACTTTACACTTTATCGCATTCATCTCCATACCGTTCAATACACACCAACTAGATACGGTGTCGATGTCTTGCTGTAGCGCGGCACAATCGATCGACGAGCTTATAATTCGATATATTTTCAAATCATCCCCATACATGAGACGATGTGAATTGATTCGATCGATTAAGTCATTGACGAAAATTATAAATATCAAGGGTCCCAGGTGGCTACCTTGTGGGACACCCGAAGGAGTTGGAAAACGCGTAGACTCAACAGACTTTAAATTAACATAAGCGGTTCTATCACGCAGGTACGATCTCAACCAGTTAATGAACCAATCAGGAAAACCTAGTCTATCGAGCTTTCTTAGGGTTAAGTCGTGCGGTACCTTGTCGAACGCTTTAGAAAAGTCCACGTAAATACTATCCACTTGGAAGCGTTTTTCCATTTTCCATCAAGTTGGTAGTAGTAGAGCGATTCTTCATGAAGCCATGCTGATACTGTGAAATTAGGGGCTTGGCAGCCGAATACATTCTGTCGTGAATCAAGCGTTCGAAAGTCTTCGCTAAGAAGAGTAAAGAGTAAAGAGTAAAGAGAAAGTAAACAAAGAGATCCTCTCAATGTTAGATAGAAGAAGTTACGCGAGAATTCCTCTATGAACAAAAAACCTTCGGGAATAGATTTCATAAAATTTTATCCTTATTCCTCCAAGACATTCGTAGAAGATATCTTCAGCAACCCCTCTACAGATTTTCAAAGGGCTCCCATACGAAATTTCGATGGGATGTTTTAACTGGAATTCCTCCTAAATTCCCTCCAGAACTTTGTCCAAAAAAACGGTTCAAGTGTTTCCCAGGAAGACGGGATCGGTGGTCTAATGGCTACCGCTTCTGCATCATCAGCAGAATGTCATGGGTTCAATCCCAGGCCCGTCACGTCCATCGTCCAAATAGCAGGACTCTCTGCCAAAAAATTACCACCCCTACACCTTCCCACATGAACTGGCGTAGATGCAGGGGTACATGTATATCCGGTCTACTTTGGGCTGATTTTTTCATCAATTCATCCCCTTCCCCTCTGGACTGCATTCTGACAAGGCAGGCACCATTGTTGGCTAAAAATAGAGATCACCAACACTTATACACTGAGAATGTCTGTTAGGCCCAAGCAGGTTGATTGGTTCCTTGTGTAAGCGCAGCTGATCTGGTGATACTAGAGTAGCAACCACAGGCGGCCATCCCATTATCCAATTATTCTAACAAGTTTATAATCGAGGAACGCTCTCCGACATTTTTTTGACATGACTTTCAGGGAATTCCTCCAATGATTTTTTTCAAGAATTCCGCTGGGTGTTTCTTCAGAATTTCCACCAAGAATTTGTTAAACAATTTTTAATGGATTTCACTATGAATTCTTCGACGGATGCGTCCTAGAATTTCTTCAGAAATACTCCAAGATTCCAGTAATACCATTGGAAAACAAGCGAAAACAAATTTACTTTATCACCGCTATCTTTTTCGTGCTCTCGTTCGCTGCTCTTGTTTATCAGGCTTGTTACAACACGATACATTGCCGATTATGGACCGCTACAAATGTGATTTTATTCTTACCTTGCTTTTACCGTGCTTCAAAATCAAATGAGAATGAATTCTGCAATACCTGTTCTAGATGCATGATTCTTTATTCTAGTAAATCATGTTAAATTAAAACCTTCATATATTTTAGAAGGTTCTTCGCAGATTATTATCAGAGTTTCTTCAGTTTAAATTATTCAAGTATTCATTCAGAAATTTCTCTAGAATTGCCAGCTTCTTATAATTTTTCTCTATACATACATGAAGATTTATATAGAAAATCTATCAAACAATGTCCAATAGGTTTCTCTTTTGATTATGCTACCGCATGTAAAACCACCCAAAAATGAACTCAATTCACTAGGACGTTTCGTGAATAGCTACAGTAAATCCTGCCAGAGATACTTTTTGGAACTTTTCAGAAGATTCGTTCAAGAGTCGTTCCAGTTATTCCTCTAATTATTTCTACAGGAACTATGTTTCGCTTCTGGGATTCTTTCAAATTCTCCGGTGATTCCGCTGCGAATTCCTCTATGAGATGCGCTTACGATCAATCGTAGAGTTTCTTCAGTAATACTTATGGCAATGCTCACAAGTGTTCCAGGAGCGGACTCATGTTCCGTAACCGGTCGTTTGAGAACGTCGCGACCCATTGGAAGCCCACACAATAGAAACCTCAGCCAGCGTAGTGTGCTATTTCAATACCTAATAAATAATGCGCTCTCGGGCTAGGTATTGGATATATATAGAAAGCGTTGTGTTTGAATGGGCATCTAATTCTTCCGAAAGAGGTGCACTTTGCGAAAAAGGACCAAGTGATTGTTCAGTTGAAATCAAATTCAGGTTAACTTCTGCGTTCATGAGTCCTCTCATGGCGTAGGGGTAACGCGCCCTAACTAGAGATCAGGGAATCGTGTGTTCGATTCTCACTGAGAATACGTGTAAATTTTTCGCAAAACTTCACATCAATTTGTGTATTTAATCCAATTGCAAACTATATGCAATGTTTAGCTTTTCGGTAGTTGTTAAACTTCCACTCGTCCGGTTAGCCGTGAACCACGATTCATAATAAAAACAAGCATATATTTTTGCCAATACTTTTCAAGGAACTACTTGAATTTCTTCCTGGGGTCTAACGGAAATTGTTTACAACATTCCTGCATGGATTCTTTCAAAAAATCCTCCATAGTCTCCTGCAAAAATATTTCCAGAGATTCTTCTATCTATTCCTCGCAGAGTTTCTCCAGCAAATCCTCCACGGACACATAGGAGAATTCTTTCAAATATTCCTGCATGGATTTCTCCTGATGCTTCCATTGTGCCCCAAAAATTTACTGGAAGGACAATTTTTAGACTATGCTCAGAAGTTATTGAGAAGATTTCTTTTTTAATTCTTTTAATGTTCATTGTAAGTACTTCAGAGCTGCGAATCCTGCAGATGTTCTTAGTTTTCCTCCTGGGTTTTTGAAAAAAATATATTTACAAGGCTTTAGATAACAAGAATATACACTATCATCTACTCTACTTTTAAGAAAGAAACCATTTCTTGCGTTCAGTATCGTAAGGGCGTATCTGCAATGATCGATTTCTCTTCATCGACTTTTTCTTCTACAAATTACTTGGCCAGGCGATTGTTATTTTTGTTTTCGTTTAAAGTAGTCATCGCTCTTCGTCATGCAACATCGTTAAATGTTTATGTTTCGTGTACTTAGCCAAAGAGAAAATCGACGAAGAGAAATCGATCACTGCGCATACGCTTGTATGGTACTCAATGTGAGAGTTGGTTTATATACGATCGGCAGAGGTCTCTAAAACAATTATTTGAGCTACACTTTTTCAAATCTCCATACATTTAGGATTATTAGAGTATATATAAAGGAAAACTACTAATTGAACTTTAACACTTCACTTCACTTTTGCAAAAGAAGTAATAAAATACTACAAATTACTTGCGAACAAACACCTTTAAACTTAACTGTGTGATGAAATGCCTTTTCTCTGTACGCCAGATGTCCTAATACCACCTTCGAGTGCAATGTTGAACAGTAAATTTGAAAGTGCGCCTTCTTGCTTCAATCCATCTAACGTTACAAACGAGGTTGACAAAATGCAATCCGAACCCTCCAGCGTAGCACATATCAACCAGTTTCGCCGGAAAAACCAAGTTCAGATATGATTTGCCACAGCTTATTTCTTTTCGCTAAATCGTACGCTGCCTTGAAATCAATAAACTGATGGTGGGACTACAAGTTATACTCCCGGCTAAGTGGTAGCAAGAATGGTATGCCACCGAGAAAGAAAGGAGGAAGCACTGGCTCATCCCGAATCTATTGGCCTTGGTGAACAGGGAGCACGGAGAAATGAACTTCTACCTGACACAGTTCCTGTCAGGTCACGACTGCTTCAAGCAATACCTGCATCGATTCGGCCATGCATCTTCACCATTCTATCCTGAGTGTATGGAGATTGAAGAAACGCCAGAACATGTTGTCTTCGACTGCCCGAGGTTCATCATAGTACGAAACGCGGTTGCTTCTACTTTGGTGAGTACTTCAGTGTAGAAGGTGTGGTACACAGAACGATAAGCGATCCCGATCTTTGGAATATGATGACTAACATGTCTGGCCATAGCAATAATGTTTGGCTTACAGCGCAACTGGCGAGCAGAGCAGCGGAACGAGACGCAGAGAGCAGTGCTTAACGTCGGGTCGTCGGGGCGCTGATGAACCGGAAGCCAACCTCCCACCGAAATCATCGGACCGACCTCAGCAGTCAACAAGTCTGTCAGTTGATTAGAGGAGACCATCGGAGTAGCCTAGATCCTCCGTCGGGGACTAGACCGAGTAGAATGAGCGTAACGTAATATCGGTAATAAGTCGTCGAGGTGCCTGCAAACCGGAAGTCACCCTCCAACCGGAATGGCCGAACCGATCCTGACACTTGGCCGACCACCATCGAGTCGGAGTAGGCTAGATCCTGCGCTGGAGACTAGCTGAGTAGATCACAGAACAGCACCGGCAAATGATAGTCAGGTCGCTTATGAACCGGAAGCTTCCTTCAGCCGGGATCAGCCGGATAGCATCGGTTCGGTTTCCCCGCCAGGGAAATTTTAATCGGAAAGCATAGATCCACTGTTGGGGGCTATTCTGAGTAGTACGGGCGTATCACCGACTTGACAACTGACAACTGAGTATGAACAACGCGTAACCACGGTGTACTATATTGGGAAGGTGATATATTCCGAAAACTGACAGCTACTTAACGACGTCATTCCTATCCATCTCGAACAAATTTGTAACAAAAATGATCTAGTGGTCCGTAATGTATATGGTACGATAGGAGTGACGTCACATGTTTACAACCAAATTCGATGCTTACACCAGTAAAGAACCTGCCTTTTTATTTTTTATGCCGTGCGCGTAACGATACATCCGTTGAGGTACTCTTCATTGGAGTAGGCTAGCTTCACCGTCGGCAACTACGCCAAGTAGTATCGATCACGACGAACCGCCGACTTTGATAGAAGTGCGAAAATTCTATTTAAAAAAAAATGAGGAAAAGCACAAAATACACTGCGTAAGACCCATGCTGCCCATAACTGCAAAACAGTCACATTCGACATTTTTGACAAAATGGAGTTAATACCGGGGAGAGTCATCAAATGGCAAATACTTTCGATCAACTTACTGAAATCTGTGAGATTGTTCTAGAAAATTCGAAAAAAATACCAAGTTGTTTTGTCACATTGGCAATTGTAACCGCATAACAGTCACATTGCGATTGTACATGAGCCTCATAATGCAGTAGCAACGAAATTTCTATCAGAATTTTTTTCTGACTATGCACCTTATATGCGATATGAGTTGTACAAAATTTCAGCCTCAAATAAGCACTTTTGAATTCTTAGTGATTTTTTGAAATATTAGTTTCCTCCCATACTGCGATAAAATGCAAACTTGGTATCCCATTTACTCAATGCCTACTTTTGTCGAATGTTACAAATATGCAGTTATGGGCAGCATGGTCCGTAGCTGACACTGAATACGGTGTTACAGAAATACGAAATACGCGTATTTGTCAAAGGATACAAACTCTAGTTGTCTTTAATTGTATAGCACTAGAATTGGTTTTCGTTATCATTTGCTAATTGAAACACTACATTACACAACTATCTATGTTTATCAGAATAGAAGCAAAAATTGATGATAAATTCCTGACGAGATTACAAGTCCATAAAACAAGAATCTTAAGGGGGCAGGATCCGTCATTGATTTAGGAATTTTCAAAAGCAGTTTTTCCGTTCAAAATCAAGTAAATTTACAGGAAAATGTGTTCACTTTATTTTATTCTCCAACTGAAACACAGTGAACACATTTTCATCGAGTAATTTTTAGTTTTGAACAGAAAAACTGCTTTTGAAGTTTCTACGATGACGATGATTACGATGATGGAGCGTTGAACGTTAAGCCGTCCATTCACGACCCACCCAGATCAAATTCTAAAACAAATACAACATTCTTTGATTAATCATCCATAAATCAGATCCAAGCATGCTGATCTCCAATAAGACAATACATCATTTGAAATGTGTACCAAGCCAACCGCATCAACCAGACTCGAAGACGTACATCTCAGTGACAACCAACGTTGCGGTAACTCTTTCTTTTTTGTCTCCGTCTGAAACAAAAACCATTCCTTCCCGGCATCTTTCGGCTTCCGACAGCGACAATACCTACTTAAAGCCGCAAGAATGTCATCCGAATGGAAGAAAGTATAATAATATGTTTTGCTTAGACTGAACCCTTTCTCGTTTTAGTAGGTAGGTACTTGAAACGAAATGTTACCAGCACAGCTCTCTTTTCCGCCCGTCTGGACCCTAAGGTGATATCTTAATCCGGGCGAGCCTTTGAAGAATGCGCAGCACGGCGATGCAATGGGCCACCTTTAGGGATGGGGTTCCCTTTACTTCTTTTTTTTTCCACGTCGAAACATATTACTTCAGACATGAGTTTCGATTTTTTGTTCTTTTTAGTGTAGAATTTCAAGTAGATCTAATTCGATTAGAACTCGTACAGTTGCTTCAGCGACAGACTTAAAACTGTTTGTGACATGGCTCGATGTCTATTGGGTGAGATATTTGATACCCAACCCAGGGAAAAGAAAATCGAATCCTTATTCAGTTACGGTGTCCTTTTTGTTACAACGTACCACGTCACCATTACTCAGGATATTGCGTAGGCGGGTATATGATGACATCCATGAAGCGATACACATTGAACGGATATTCGAATATGAATTATATTACAGTGGATGATTACTGATGAGAGAGATAGTTTGATATTCCGACTACCTAATTATTGCCTAATTTATGGAAGCCTGCTCCGAAGATCGTAAATCTCTTGACAACTTGTTATTTCTTGGGGAAAAACCACAATACGTTGATTTCCCATCGAAAAACCCTAAATTACACTCGGTTTCAACACATGTAAGGTACAACGTTGATTACATCCAGCTGCCAAAAACAGAATTCATAGCATTTTCCTTCATGCTGTTTCGAAATCATTCCCATTCTCAAAAAAAGAGCCACAATCAGCTTCCCGCTGCTGAGCAGCGAGGAAACGAAACCAAAAAAAGGAAATGTGTTTCCAATTTTCCTCTGGCCGTGTTCTTGTCGTGCACCACCACGAGCATGTTATTTCTGTGGTTCACAGTGTAATTTGTCACATTTTATATTGCTTACGCACTGCTGATGGCTTTCTCAAGTTCAAAGTTGAAAAATCAAGTTGCTCAGTCAAAACACTCGACAGCAGACATTATCAAAATAGAAAACATCCTCCGCGCGAAACGTGTAATGGGACCTAAGCTGGACGATAATGAAGTGCTCTTCGGGAGGTGCGGTTACAGTTCCCCGCGTAAGTCTTTCGTGTGCAGCGTTGAAATGACGAACGAAAAGCATAGAATTACATATGTTTTGTGTTTCGTCTTACCCTGTGAACTGCTCGGGACAGCGTTTTTACTTTTGTCTTCTATTACCGTCGGACTTGAGTACAGAAACTCATTAGAAGGAACGTGAAACATCTTAGAACCTTTCGAACCTAATTAGCGTAAATGAGATCGAGAAAGTAAATGATGACAATTCCGAAGAAAATGAACAGCTCAGGATGCCAGAGGAATCACGATGCCGAATGGTTGTTGGAAGTTGAAAGGAATATGGACGGTGGAGTGTTGTTCGAAAAGTTATGAAAAGCTGCAAATTGTTTGCTATTAAAGGAAAAAATAATTTCACATAATTTCTCGTCTAGTTATGTTTACCATAAGCTTTAATTAAATCGAAATAGTTTCTAGTTTAAGATTATGATTGAAGGTTAGAAATTAAAATTTTACAATTGTATAGGAAAAAAAACTGAGATTGATATTGTACACTTTAACTACAAACAAACATACGTTAGAAGGTAAGGATGGGGTAGATACATGGTTGAAGGCAGCAGGAGCCATACGAGTCTCCATACCGCGTCAAAAGGATGTTTTTTGGATCCTGTTCGGTACGTGTTATTAAAGGAATAGGCTGGTGAGCCCCTATTCAGGTGGTTCAAAATATCGGTTTTTCTTCACACCACTAATTCGAATTTGCGATACATTCTGACTCAAAAACCAAAATAAAACCATATAGGGAGCCGGATCCTATTCTTGGCACTTTTGATTAACTTTGGCAGTGGGACTTTTTTGAAAGCTATATATGGCCACAATATGCGTCGTATTGAAATGCATCTTATTGCAAAATTTTAGACGATTCTCCCAAGAAAAATCCTCCATTCCAAAGTGAATCATGGAAGTGCCCAAGTAGCTCTGCATCCTACTTGGGAAGATTCAAACAGAAATCCTGTCTGCAACTCATCAATGGTATTTGAAGGAGTTGTAGAAAATTTCCTCAGGAATCTACGCAAAAATTTTCGAAAAGGATCGAATATTTCCTCGGATATTTTCCAAGGATATCCAAGAGGGTAAAAATCAAAATTTTATGGAATAGCTATCCACCAAGAATCAGCTTCAGAAGCTGCTATACATATTTTAAGAAAGAAGCCCATTTTCTTAAGAATAAACTATCGACAATTAGAAATTTCATCAGAAACTCTGCTAGACTTGTATTCGAAGTCTACCAATGCTCAAAACTCAGATATCATTCGAAAATCTAATACAAAATCCTTCTGATAAATTTAAGAACATTCCGCCAATGGTTTGAGTGGAAAGAGTGAACAATTTCAGGCCACGAATTTGGTGACAGATTTTTGATCAAATCTTGCAAGAATAAAACAAGAAATATGCCACGATGGGAACTTGCTCTGGAATAATATTTAAGCAACAAATGTAAGGAAATACCTGGCTTGCAATCTCTCATTGACATAATGACGTTAAAGGAAGCAAGAAATTTTGGAATTCGGTAATATTGAACTCAAGTAAAGCAAGTTAGGTTAGAGACTACTCACGTCTATTCATCGATCATAAAGCACGGCAATTACATTGGCTTCGCGGACCCCCTTGAAAGTCGTCACGGCCCCCTGGGGGTCCGCGGACCACCGATTGAGAACCCTTGGTTTAGACAATTTTCTGAATTAATTTCTGGTGTATTTTTTTGTAATAATTGAAAAATAAGACTAGACTATCATCATGACTTCTTGGAGAAATTTCTAGAGGAACTTTGAATGAAACTCTGGAGGAATCTTGGGAGCTATTTCTAGTAAAATTTCTAGAGAATCTTCAGGTGGAAGCTGTGGAGAAATTTCTAGTGGAATCTGTGGATAAATTCTTATCGGAACCCTTGGTGGAATCTCCTGAAGAAATTCTCACTGCCAATAATAATCATAAAGGTGTTTGAGTAGTCTTTTACCCTACAATATCTATATAAGTAAAAAAGAACACTGAGCGACAATGTATATTTTCGGATCCGTCAAAAGATAATTTTGAGCAATTTAACAAATCTATTGCTCCAAGAATACAAATACAAAATCCCGAATTTCCGCTATTTTCGCCCCATTTACGTCGACACTTTCTCGCTCATCGATGGAGAACATATAATTTTTATCACGGTATCAGACCCAATAATCCTTATCATCGTTACACCTTTCCCCAGTCATCGTCCTTTTGCATGTCCAATCCAAGTGAAAAATTGAATCCACACAGCTTAAATTATCCCACGCAGACAGCCATTTATAGCTTTATGGGCTCGTTCCTGGACCGCATATCGGTAGGTAGATCTGGCATGCCAGCGAAAATTGTTATCGTAGTAGATGTGCACTGCCGTTATACGCATAATTGTCCCATGTTCCGAAATGTGCAATCGAGAAAAACGCGTTTAAAGATTTTAACACATTTAGACCTCGTATTGACCAGGTGTGTGGTAAATTAAATTAAAATCTTTACAATAGTATAAACAATAGTGTATTCATTAGAGTCAAGAGTTTGTGTTATGGGAAAAACGTAAATTTAGCTACGAAATTCATAGTGGAACTGTTATGCCTAGAAATACGAGGTTTTTGGTGAATTTCTACGCATAACAGTCCCACTGATAGTAGTGACCAATTATGTGCTAAGCATACTGCTGTAGTCGACCGTTCTTATGCATATATTGTACCAAATGTAGAGGACGTATATCCTCAAAACTACGTTAAGGCACCTAATGAAGGCTCAAGTGACATGTGCCAAACGGAGCCACTTGTGGGGAAGTGAAAAAATACGATTTTATAGTTTGGGATGGAAAGCAAAGTTCTCTGTTTGTGTGATAATGATAAAATGTATGAGTTAGTGAAAAAAAGAGTGGATGAGTAAGTTAGAGAGTTTATAAGATGTACTAAATTCCTATATCGACTCTTCCAGCTGCAGGCTTGACAGAAACTCATCGGCGAATTCAAGGTTATTCTGAGGAGTAAATATTCAACTGAAAATTCACGACACAAATCTTCACACGATTTGACATTTCTTTGGACTTGGTTTGCAAAATCATCGAAAATTAAGTTTTGAACCGCCAACATATTTGCCACATGCACCGAAGAACCAGTTATCTGGAATAACCCAGTATGTGGCCAGGTCATCCAAAACCTCTTGAACTATTCGTCTTTTGACTTGATTTGCAAATTCATAAAGTTTGGGAACTTTAGTGGCCATTTCCCCAGGAAACCGGGAATTCGGAACAATCCGACATGTGGTCAAGTCATTCAAATACATCTGAACTACCTTTAGATTTAATTTGAAAATTCATGAAAATTTATATGTCGCAAGCCAGGTTTCAGATTCAACAATATAGGGGGAGATCCCCCAGTACCGGACACCTAAGCTTCTAAAATCATAACTAAAAAACTATTGATTTTTTGTGGTCTTGGTGCCCAATTATGATAAATATTATCATTATTGTAGCGTACAAAAATAAATATGGAAATATAAATATGAATTTTCACATTGTATTTTGATGATGTATTTTAGTACCAAATTGACGTATCATAAAAGGTGGCTCCCAATACCGGACACGATCTGGAAATGTCCCGAATTCTAAAAAATTGTATATCATCGAATGTTTTTACTTCAGGAATAGTATTTTATCAATAATTCAATGCATTTGCAACTTTCACAAGAATAATTTGAGCTTTACTAAGTCTGCAAGTTGGTCATCAAAAAACCTCTTTCATATATGACGAAAAACAACATTTTTTATATGTTGTTCTGAATTTTCATTCTTCTTATTTTTATTGCATGTTCGATACCAGGATCGATGAAATCCATGAAAAACGAATGTATTTTGAGTCACTGGTGCGAAAATTACAAAGATATCATGTAACAAATCAAACTGTCCGAAACTGGGGGACAGGAGGTGCTAGACCAAAATTGTAGTTTGATCATATTTAGTTTAAATATGGTACAAAATACATTCACACTTTCAAATTATGATTATATGCGATCATGCTTGCGTGTTTTAAATTATTTTGCCATGTTAAAAATAATTACTAATTAGGCTTAAATTTAGGGCGATACGTCAAATTTTTAAAAATTTTCATTCATCTCTACTTTTTTAAAAAGTCAAGCATATTTCAAGGATGTGATATTCTACGCAAACATTACTCTCCATTATAGCTTCCTTTTCTTCTAATACACCATCTTGATTGGATCATGATTTCTCAATTTTCGAACTTTGTCCGGTATTGGGTGCTGTCCGGTACTGGGGGATCTCCCCCTAATGCCACTTCCACCAGTGAACCGGTATTCGGAACAACCCAGCATGTGGCAAAGTCATCAAAAAATGGTAAAACCATTTTAATTTAGACTTGGTTTGTTAAATCATGAAGTTGATTTGTCGCAAGCGATGGACTCGAAATTAAAGTGGTTACTGAATCTTCAAGTGAGATTACTTCAGTACTCCCCGCGATGAATTCAAAATTATGGTAACTTTCTAATCGATGACCACGGTTCCAAAAACTAGAATTTTGACCCTGAAAATTCAACTGAAATTAATTGAAAAACGGATGGGAAATAATATTTTGATATTAAAAATTTCAATCAAATTTGACGTTGGGCTCGCATGAATGATGAATGCATTCCGATAATACAAACACATAAAACAGGTTGTTTTCCACATGGGTTGTAAATCCAACGTAGGAATATATTCAAAACGATTTTCCCAAACTCCAGCTAAATAAAAACTAATAAACGAATATTTTGTTCGAGATCAGCGCAGCGTATTGTAAAGTGTGGCAGTTATGCCTAGAAATGCGTGGAAATTCATCAATGGGACAAATTGACTTGGCTTGCTTTTCATTGAGTTTCCGAATTTTTGGTAAGTGTTTTCTAAAACTATACGTAAAAATAAACTGTTTGATGACAAAAAGTCAAAATGCACAAAAAGTAACATGGGACAATTATGCGTATAACGGCAGTACAGTACAAAAACCTTTTGCCTTGTTGGGTAATTTCGTGTGCTTGCAAGCTCGAATCAACGGCGCACTTGTTTGGGTTGTAAATTTTACAACTTTTTTTTTATTTCATTCAAAACAACGCGCTACGATGTTCGCGGGAAAATTGTGGGAGTGAAGGGTGAACTGTTGACAAATGAAGAAATTTCAACAGTAGAGTAGGACATGTGATACCCAAACAAACCAAGGGACGGTGCAGAAAATTGCATAAACTTTTTTACTACTGATCTGGAGGGGTTGAATTTTACAGGGGTGTTATTTCTACAAGAAAATTATAGTCTGTGTGCTAATACACAGACGTTGGAAGTATTGAAACATTACTTTTGTGCAATATAATCAATTTGTGTTATTTCATTATCAATTTTGAATCCGTGATGAGATTGTATTTAATATGCCAATCAAATAATTGATAACAAGAAAAATATCACCAAAAAATGTATTTTCAATTTCACTTAAAGCTACTAAAAACTTAAATAGCTGGCTTTTTAGAAAGATTTCAATTTCGAATCAAGTGAAATCTTTGTAAAATTTTGAATTCCTACCTAGATGTTAGTCATGCACTGAATATTCAAATTCATTCATCCTACCCTATCGTGGAAAGTTCAATTTTATGTGTTCTTGTGCAGCATTTCTCCCATGGGACCCGGCAGATAATATAATAGCAGCAGCAACGATGGCAAGTGGATAATAAATGTTTGCTCCCTTTCCTTTGGCAATGCCGGAACGCAAACCCGGGACTTGGCCAGAAGGGATATACAAACGGATGAACATTGCAGTACATGTTTGCAGTTACAGCATTGTGTCCAGTTGTACGTTAGATAGGAGTGAAAAATGCAAACTACATTCTACAAACAGGCCAGTTTTATATCCTGTAAATAAAGAATAAAATAATATGTTAATCTGTCCACAGTCCGGGATGTCTCTTCTACTGCGCTTACGGCAACAAGTATTTATAGCTCAGAAATCCCGTAGGTACTAACAAATAAAAGGTACCATAGCTATAAGGAATATCTCTTGAGATAGGTAGACATGACAGCCAGAAAGCCTGCTTCTCAGCTTAGTGTTCTTATGAGCATTTTCACAGTTTTGTACTGAGAGCTTTGTTTGCCGATTGACCATTTTTGCATTTGTATATCGTGTGGCAAGTACGAAGATATTCTATGCCCCAGGAAGTCTAGAAAAAAATCTGAAAGATCCGGATTCGAGCCCATGGCCCTCAGCTGGGTCTTGCTTAATAGCTGTGCGTTTACCGCTAAGTCTATCATGGTCTCAAGTTTTACGAATAGATTCCTAGGTACATCTATTCAAAAGTTTTAAGTCTTTTTTTTATTTTAAGCACTGTGTAGATTCGTATTATTCTGTGTAAATCTGTCGTTACTAGCCCTCCCAGATGATCCGGTGAAACACAATGTTACACACCGTGCAATTCCTCGAACAGGGCTGGCAGAAGCGATCACGTCCTTTTGTCATGTAAAATGTTATAACATTCATTTTGTTGAGTGCTGCTTGTGGCCACGTACCGATTCTGTTTAGGGAAATTCCGCCTTCCGGGGGCGCATTCTATCATCAGTATCAGGATTTTTGCCTAAGGGTGTGCAGAACGGTGGGTATACTCTAGGCTTTCGTCGCATTTTCGGTATCATTCCTGTGCATTCAGTAGCCGGCAGAGGGGTTGAATATTGCTACATTTCATCATTTGAAACGGAAATTGGCAATCCATCTGTCGGAATGAACGATAAGCGTGAATCGGTGGTATCAGGTGGCAGAGAATCTGCCCGTTGTGTTTTCACCCTTCGGCCCTCGCATAGTGGAACAAAATCAAGATGGTGACTAACAGATAGCACTTGAATCGGGTTCGGAGTCAGGAGGCCACATTCACACTTCATCAAATTAACTTATCGTTTTAAACAGTCAATTGCAAGCGGAGGGGGGCATACATTGCGCGGGGGGGAGTGCGCAGCGATTATGATTTTTGTCAACACTTGATGCCCGCATCTAGAAAGATTGATCAATTGAAGAGGATTTTAAGGCCTGTTCAAATCAGGGTGATACTCATGGGCGTAGCCAACAGAAAAGATATATAATAATCAATCTTCGAGCTGTTTAGTAGAATACCTATAAGTAGATGAAAAAACCGAATTTAGAACTATACCATTTAATTCCACTAGAGTTTGTATCCTTTGACATATACGTACGCGTATTTCGACCTCAACTGTAAGGCCGTCTTCAATGTCGTGTACTAGACTCGACTTAGTATACGACACTGAAGACGGCCTTACAGTTGAGGTCGAAATACGCGTACGTATATGCCAATGAATACAAACTCTTGTGGAATTAAATGATATAGTACTAAATTCGATTTATTCATCTACTTAAGATATTTAAATTGACTGTAATGTTACGAAGGGTAATTATTATTTCTTTTTTTAAATTGCTCATCCATACATCATGTTAGAATCCATGCAGACCAATTAAAACATTATGGTAACATTTATCAGTTTTATCATTTGAAAATATAAAAATTCTAAATTTTGTATTATTAAAACAAGTATCTGTATACATCACTTGTGACTATTTTGTTTTCTTAAACTTTTAAGCATGATCGAAAAAATATTTGAGGCGATTTTTTCGATTTAGCTAATATGAGGTAGCATTGATCAGTCATGTAAACCAGAGGACTGACACAGCTGTCATCCTGCATACATTTCGGCTCTTCTTCAAATCATTTTTGTTAATTCGCGTTTTGGTACCCACTTTCTGGTTGGTGTGCCTTAACTTACTCCTGATTTTTGAGTATACGGCTCATGTGCTGCTAGTGCTCGTTTCTGACAATTGAATATATTGCGTTGAATCGTCGTATTTTATAAAGCTTTTCCTTTTTTCAACATTTTGTTGAATTTTTACGCATCAGTGAGGTATTATTGATGTCTCCAATCCAAAAAAATCATCTGTTTTGTCAGTCCCAAAAGAATCAAAACAAAGACCCTGGACGCCATGTAATTAATGTTGGGTAGCTAATTATTGGCTCATTTCGGCCCCCCTGATGTAAACAATGTTCGGTAATATTGAAAATGCCGTTACATACTAGAATCATGACCCCTGAAACCGCTAATGTTTATACGAGAAAATAGCAACATTAATGCTTTGAAAACGTTTCATCGAAACATGTATTTTTTTATTGTTCGTTTATTTGATAGGCTCATCCGCCATTAAAGCATTACGGAGCCGATTTTCGTGCGTTCATTACATAATGTCTAATATAATAAACTGTCCTATCCTCCTAAGTCAATTTTGGATGCTGAACTACTTCTCAATTTACTTGAGTAATTTTCAACAAATAAATTGTTCTTTTTGCCGTCGTTCACGGGTTTGCCATCATTCTGGCAACCCTGAGAAATGCACATTTTTTTCGTTTCGTTCTTACGTCGAGTTGACAAGCGCCGTTTACACGCTCGTTCAAATCTACTCAAAAAAGAGTAACTTTGACTCACTTTTGAAGTTCCAAGTTAGCTGTCAAAAGTGAGTAACTTTATTTTATCAAAGTGAGTAACTTTTTACTCAACCATGAAAGAAAACGACCTTACTCACTTTTGAGTAAACACAAACATATTTGACTCACTTTGTAAACGTCAAAGACTTGTGAAAATTTCGCGCGCTCGAACTGACAAATCCTCTGTTGTGGTGAAATTTCTTCCGTCGACGTGATGTCGGACTGTTTTTAAAAACAGTCGAGACCAAAGCCGAGCCGGCAGAGCAATGACCATTAGTTTGCTTGAAACTACGCTTCGGAAGTCCAACCGGCGAATTCCAGATTAGTGCTGCGAAGTCAATAATCCTGATATCAAGTGGAGCGAGGTCGGAGTGAAAATGACCAAGTCCTGTTTTGATCGAATAACCGCAAGAAACAAATATAAACAGTAAGTTTTACCGTCGTACTTTTTATTGGACTAATTATCAATTCTTTACAGTCTAACTGGGAAGGCTACTGGCTCGGTCAAACTACATACTCCATGACTTTCATCAATCCCCCAGAGATTTATAACATCCGGGGATCCATTGCAGAGCAGTGAAAATTTTAAAACAAATATCAAATTTTTAAACTTGTTATCATAAGAAATAATGAATAAATGTTATGCTCTTTGTGTATTTCTTCTGATTTTATGAATAACATAATACATTTATTTCCAAAAATATTATTTCCTGAAGTGAGTGACATCTACTCACTTTCGCCAATTTCAGATTAAACAAAGTGAGTAAGTGTTACTCCCATATTGACATTTGACAATGTTACTCTAAAGTGAGTAACGATGGTGTTACTCACTTTTGAGCAGTTCTCCGAAGTGAGTCAAAATCTACTCACTTTTCAGTAGATCTGAACGAGCGTGTATGTGTGTCTGTTTCCACTGACGTGCTATCGGTATCATTTTCGTTATTGTTGTCCGTGACTGCTTCCTCGTGGTGAGCATCGTCGATATGAGATTCAGCGTCGGAAGTCGCATGTGATGGTACAATAGTTACTGTTGGTGTGGTTTTTGTTGTTGATTGTATCGTTTTAGTCGTTTCGCCAAGAACGGGGAAATCGTTCACGTTGAACAATGTGGATCGAATGTTTCCTCCGGCTTCAGGTTGATTGGCTTCAGTTGGCGCTTCCGATGGCTCGGAACATTTTTGTTTTGGGTAGGCTGTTTTGTGGCAATAGCGGCAACTTTTCACCTGGTTTTGGTAAGAAACTGACGTCATCTGACCTTCAATCTCAATGTACGAAGGAATTGGCTTAAAGAGATGCATCCTCAAAACACGTATTCCATTAGGAATACCAGGAAAGTAATGTTTCCATCGTTCTCGTCCGACGGAGAGTACCACACCGTATCGTTCCTCCATATGTTTTTTCACGGTCATGTGTGAAATGTTCGTTGAAAGATCATGGATCCGTACAGTAACGGCAGCGTCATCCACATACACCGGGAATTTAAAATCCCTTCCTTCGTGGAAAATAACGTGCTCCATATTATTTCCACTCTGATATTTTGTGGCCAAGTCAGCACTTAGCAATTCAATCAGCACACAGTTTCGTATATTTTGAAGCTGTATGCTGGTAACGTCATTTAGCTGAAGTTTGATGGTTTTACATAAGAACTTGTGAATTTTTCGACACCTCTGGTCTCACGGGGAGTACACTAAAGTCCACAACGAGTACGTTTTTGGTTTTTTTTTTTTTAAATTTGGAGAAAACCACTTTTAGCTATGTTTGGAAGATTCCTTGAAGACTCTTCATCCGTCAAGGAATTTCCCAAACATTCCTCCAATTGTTTTTTCTCGAAATTTCTCCAGATGTTTCCCAAAAATAATTCAACTATTTACCTGATTTTATCATGAAGCATTTCGAATGTTTTAAAACATTTCTAAGCGACAACTGCACATATGTTCTCAGGAAACGAAATCATTCGGGAGATTTTCCATGATATATTCTATATAAATAAAAATGGAGTGGTGTTTGTATGTCACGAAATGGCTTGAGAACGGGTCAACGGATTAACGCAAGCTTTTCACAGTTGCACTCCGCAAGGGATGCGACGTGTTTGTGTGAAGAAAAAGTTCGAGAAAGTCTCCGAAATAATCGGGAAAATGGGAGAAGGCTAAGGTGTCATTTTTTTAAGGGGGATTTCTTGACGTTTTTCAACAGCCTACTTTATGGCAAGACGATGTTTGCCGGGACCACTAGTTTCATATAAAAAGCATCTGGCAATAGTTTCATATAAAATGCATCTGGATTCATTCCGAATTCTACAAATGCAACACTTTACTCCATACTTCTCTTCCGGCATTCTTTCTTGAACTTGTCAAGTAATTGTAACTGAAGTTTCTCAAAAGGTAAGGTATTGAGGTGTTTTTAGCAAAAATCATTGTAAATTTTTTGTCAACAATTCCCTAAAATAACGAAAAATTGTTCAAATCAATTGATTGATCACAGGTTGCGACTAATAAAAATCATCCAGGGATAACTTTGAGATAACCTCAATCGAGTCTTCTAAAGATTTCTCCTGAAATTCCACTTACTTTGCTCTCGGATTTCAGTCAGAGTTTTCTGAGCAATTTTTACAGTATTTTTACAAATATTGTTGGAATTAGCTCTTTCCAAAAAATAAAAACACACAATAGGGCCAACGATCTTTCAGCAGTGTGTCGCAGCACAATTTTGAAATTTGTCGAAGTATTTTACAAGACATAACTGAGTATATTTAGGAATATAATTGATCTGGGAGAAGTATAAAAACTATATAAGTACTTGTTGGTGTTAATTCTTGTAGTCTGAAAAATAAAACCATTATTAAATGCTCAAAGGAGTTCTCAGACGTTGTTCGTTCTTGTCGTAACCCTGGACGAAATGAACGTATTTTGAGACGAAATATTGGGTAAATCCATAGATGCGTCTTATAAAAAAATCAACAGGTAAATTCCTCAGGGTGAAATTATTTCATGCAGTATTCATTTCATTTATTTAGTTAACATCTAGACAGATAACACTGAATCAACAATTTCACGCCACAATACTCGATTCGTGGCCGCATCTCTCCATCCTCGGTTCTGCCCCACGCTCGCCAAATTGATACGCGCTTGATCCGCCCAGCTAGCTTGCTGCGCTCCACGTCTTCTTGCACCAACCGGATCCGACGCGAATACCATCCTTGCAGCGTTGCTGACCGCATGCCCTGCCCATCGTATCCTTCCAGCTTTGACCACCTTCTGGATACTGGGTTCGCCGTAGAGTTGGGCGAGCTCGTGGTTCATTTTTGACCCCCACACATAGTTTTCCTGCACATCGCCAAAGATCGTCCTAAGCATCCGACGTTCAAAGGCTCCAAGTGCTTGCAGGTCCTCCTCGAGCATCGTCCACGTTTCATGCCCGTAAAGCACTACCGGCCTTATGAACGTTTTGTACATGGTAAATTTGGTGCGGGTGTGAATCTTTTTTGACCGCAGCTTCTTCTGGAGGCCATAGTAGGCCCGACTTCCACCGATGATGAGCCTCCGTATTTCACGGCTAACGTTATTGTCAGCCGTCAGCAAGGATCCAAGAAAGACAAACTCGTCAACCACCTCAAACGTACCCCGTCTATCGTAACACTGCTACCAAGGCGAGCCCTGTCGCGCTCGGCCCCGCCAGCTAGTATGTACTTCGTCTTGGTCGCATTCACCACCAGTCCAACTTTTGCTGCCTCGCATTTCAGGCGGGTGTACAGGTCTGCCACCTTTTCAAATGTTCGGCCGACAATGTCCATATCATCCGCGAAGCAAAGAAATTGACTAGATCTCGTAAAAATCGTCCCCCGGCTGTTAAGCCCGACTCTCCGCATAACACCTTCTAGTGCAATATTGAACATCAGGCACGAAACAACAGACTACGACATCACCTTGTCGTAGTCCCTGGTGGATTCCAAACGCACTGGAGTGTTCGCCTGAAACCTTCACACAATTTTGCACACTTTCCATCGTCGCTCTTATCAGTCTCGTGAGCTGCCCGGGAAAGCTGTTCTCGTCCATGATTTTCCATAGCTCTACGCAGTCGATACTATCGTATGCCACCTTGAAATCGATGAAAAGGTGATGCGTAGGGACCTGGTATTCACGACATTTTTGGAGGATTTGCCGTACAGTAAAGCTCTGGGCCGTTGTCGATCAGCCGTCAACGAAGCCGGCTTGATAACTTCCCACGAACTCGTTTACTACAGGTGACAGACGACGGAAGATGATCTGGGATATTACTTTGTAGACCGCATTTAGAATGGTGATCGCTCGAAAGTTCCCACAACCTAATTTGTCGCATTTCTTGTAGATGGGGAATATTACCCCTTCCTTACACTCCTCTGGTAGCTGTTCTGTGTTCCTGGTAGCTGTTCTGTGCCTATCAGCCGGTGCAGACAAATGGCCAGCCTCTCCGGGCCCATCTTAATCCTCTATGCTCTCAGCGCCATTCAAGTTTTCGTCGAAGTGTTGCTTCCACCTTTCGATCACCTCACGCTCGTCCGTCAAAATGCTCCCTTATCCCTGCACATCTCGGCTCGTGACACGAAGCCGTTGCGGGATGCGTTTTCATTATTCTTGAGTCAAAATGATCGATTTTTCTATGGAAAACGTTTATTCTACCATACCGAAAACATGTGCAAAATTTAATCCAAATCGAAGATTATCGAGTACGATTTTTATTTTTTGACTCATTCTGGATGGAATTCTTTACTTAATACTTATTCCGGGACCCTGGAAAACGATTGCAATCCGACCAAAACATGCGGCACATCAATCTTCATTTTTTTTCGCTGGGGGTATAATGTGATGCATATTAAGTAATTTCTTGTAATATTAGGTCATTAACAAGTGCTTTTGCGATGTTCTGGAGACGATTTTGGGACCCTGGAGAAGCACATCAATCCGATTATTGCAATCCATATCATGCGATAAATCGATTCACAAGTTTTTTTTCACTTGGAGTATGATATGATGCATGTTTAGTAATTTCTTGCAACAAAAAGTCAATTCCAAGTATTCATGGGATGTTCAGGACCAGGTTCCGGGACCTTGGATATCAACTCTATCATGTGGTAGAGTTTGCAATCATCGAATTGATTACCTTCTCGGCTCCAGAACATCCTGAAAGTATCCATAATTCACCCTATACTGGAATGAATTATTGAGTGTGCATTGTTTTATACTCACTGCAAAAATTATTGAAGATTGATGTGTCGCATGATATGGTTTGCAATCATCGTATTGATGTCTAGGATATTCAGGAAGTACTTGTAGATGTTGTAAACAATTACTGCATTTTATTTTATTTCAGTTCTAAAACCTTTATGTGTCGCATGATATGGTTTGTGCTGATCAGATCTTGGGCTTCAACTGATACCCCAGGAACCGGTTCTAGTGAATCCAGAATCACCAACAATATTACCAAATGAGTTGAAAGAGTTGCAATATACTAATGGTTTATGATTTAATTACAAACACTGTATTTTTGGAGTAGTGTTTGATCCTTTGACCGTGTCGCTTGCTCTTGTGAGGGCAAGCGATGAACACTTGTTCTGCGTATAATGCGTTTATCGAACAATACGGCGAATCCAGATAGGCAAGAATATGTCATACAGTTGTGTTCAGAATAATAGTAGTGAAAGCCGATTTTCATACAAAATGCTCAACTTTGGCATGCTGTAACTTTGTTCCCATATTAGCAATCGGCATGAAATTTTGGCAGTGAACTACATATATACTCAATTTCATTATCACAAGATTTGAAAATTTGTACACTACCGACTAAAAAGTTGAGCACCAGGTGAAATCGCTCAAAATAATAGTAGTTTTTTTAATTTAAATATCTGCTGCATTTTAAGTTTTTGAATTTTTCTTTATTCATCGTTTCAACCAATTCCATCCAAGCTATAAATGTATAAACAAGCTATTTTTTTTATAAAATTGCTGCTGAACAAAAATTTACGAAAGAAAAACTACTATTATTTTGAGCGTTTTTACCTGGTACTTAAATTTTAAGCCGGTAGTGTGAAATTTTTAAAATTTTGTAATAATACAATTGAGTATATTTGTAGTTCACTGCCAAAATTTCATGCAGATCGCTCATAAGGAAACAAAGTTACAACATGCCAAAGTTGAGCATTTTGTATGAAAATCGTCTTTCACTACTATTATTCTGAACACAACTGTAGATCGAATCACTACTAACCCAATATCCTCCCCACGACAACTGTGAATATGCAGAAGATTCATCGGTCTCTTGTACCAATGCAATGGTTGTCTATCTAACATTCTTTCCCTTCCCTGATGATCGTAAGGATGTGGCCGAAACCGTTATTGACTTTCGCATTTTGAGCTCTCGATATGTTCACATTGGTAAGCCCCATTCATCAAATCTCTGTGCAACTTCGATTGATCTGGGCAATCATGGAGTAGCAACTACGAATTGTACCGTCATCTATGCTCATGATCATGATCGTGCTCAGTTTCAATCACTGCATTTTTGGTTGATCCGTGCAAAATAATTATGAAAATATCTTAAATGACTTTCGAACAGACCCCACGGGGGTTCCTAGTACAGGTCACAAAACTTGAATAGATTTGTGGTGTTGTGTCAAAATATTATTGAAATCGGCTAAAAAATATGGAAATTAGAGTAAGAAAATCACGAAAATAGGTCAGTAACGCAAAGGTTCAAAAAAATATAATATAATATTTTTTCCCTCATGTTCACATGAAATTTAAATTGTGGGTTAGCAGACATTTATGTAATCGTGGTTTAGAGCATACAGAATAGAACTTATTATTACGGTTCTTTTGAAAATTTTCCGTTCTGCGGTAGCCGCGAAGTTCTACCGCAGCTGTCAAAGTTCTACCGCATGCTTGATAATCATTGTATTGAACGAAAACATCTAATCAAAGTATGCTAGTTGAGTCCAAAGCTTTGAAAAACAGCCGAAAACAACAGTTATCAACGTGGTTTCCAAGGTATCATCGCAGCCGCTCGATGATGCTTTGTGAAAATCAGTAATGTGACTGCTGCGGTAGCTTTCTGTTCAACCAGTAGAAGCATTAACCTAAGAATGCTAATGTCGCTGCTGTTCGTGTTACCAACATATAGTTTGCCACGAACTGACAGCGTGAGTACTGGGCCTCAAAGTGTTAGACTTATTTTAAAAACCAAAACAACGACATGGTATTGAACAAACAATGGAAATCCATAATTTAAGGCAGTAATAATTGAAATCAGTTTTGAGACAACAACGCCACTAGCGTTCTACTACTAATATTTCTATTGTTCAACCGTAGAACGGAACGTTATCTCCAAAATTGCAATAATATTAACTTATTTAACACAAAAAGTTTGAATTCTGTGGTGAATTAGGCAAATCAATTACCATACAAGCTGGTAAGCTTGCATACAAGTTGGCTAAAATCATTGAATAATGCATTTTTAATAACCAATCTATTCATGATCGGGTATACTGTAATATTTTTAGGCTTGTGACCAAATTTTGTTCCGAAATGTAATTGAAATTGACCTTGTTATTCGATGGACAATGCCTTCGCAATCGTTAACCCTCCTTCTGGATCTCTTGGTGGAAATCCTGGCTACGCCCATGGCGATGCTGAAAAGAATATGACAATGGCACTAATTGGAATTGGGAAGTGATATAAATTTAAGCACGTTTTGATACTTGTTATTCACTTTCTCTGTTGATAGATAGACTATATTTCACATAATATGATTTAAGTCTTGGAATTAAGGAAGCAGTTTTCTATCTATATCATATGTATATGTACTTCATAATTGATTTGTTCGTCTGAGATAACCGTTCTCAGCAGATTGTTTGCATTAACAATTACGGAACTGGCACAAAGTAGTAGTCGTAGTAAATATAACCCTCCTTCTGAAGGATCGTCATCTTATATGTACACCTAACTATGCCCTACAGTCGCATTTAATGGAATGAATTAAAGATTAATAACACAGTCGTAGTTTTCTCTCGTGAAAGCTCCTTCTAGCGAAAGGTACTTGTTCCATACCACCTTTCTACCAACTTAACTGCCAGATCGTTCATTTTCCACACTGTAATTGCAAACGGTAAACTTTTTCGGCATACTCGTGGAAACTTGGGTTTTGAAATTGGGCGCAACTGCAACCGTCGTCGCATTTACCGCCGTATTGCTGCTGGTAGTCGGCGTAACGTCGAAGGAGTTTTCCGACACAACGCTGGTGGTGAGATTGTTTGCAAAGTTGTAGCGGATTTCCTCCAGTTTTGCGCCAGCGAGTAAATCCTGTGACTGCGATTCGAAGAGTTTGATGACCGAAGGTCGTTGAAGCTTGACCGGCTCCAAGTGGCCACCGGGACTTTTCTGTTGCTGTTTCTGTTTGAGCTGCTCGATGGCATCGTTGTAGCTCGGCAGGCCCGATACTATCGTATAGCTCGGCAGGGATTCTACGTCGTATGGCGGAGGCGTTTCCAGGTCCATCGAGGAGAGCGTCTGTGACCTGGCGGTGAGAACTGAAAGAAAGACAGGGGGAAATGAAGAAGAAAACGCTCATTAGTGACAAGTTGTCACGCCGGCGGACAGTTATTCTAAATTTGAAGCTGTCCGTCAAATGTTTTGATTCTTTAGAAATTGTTACGTTCGTCAAATTATCACAGCTGGAAGGAACAGGGAAACGGAGGAAGACAAACGGTGTTCATCAGACCGTTATTATAAGAAAAAAATCTCCATCAAGTCTGTGCTCAGCATTCGTTTTCTATAGCTAAGGGGCGATCCATTAATTACGTAAGACAATTTTCGCGATTTTTCAAACCCCCCCCCCATGGTAAGATTTTTTGTATGAAAATAAAAAACAAATTGTATGACGCGTAAGAAATCTGAAACCCCCCCTCCCCCCGTAAACCCTTACGTAATTAATGGACAGCCCCTAAGTTGGATGTCTGGGCGGAATTTCAAAAATGTCGATGGTGATATATACGGTTTTTCATTTACCGTAAAACGGGGTATTTGAAGTGATTTATTTGTGCTAGTGCCCAAATCTTTAGTGCCGAGTGAGATTTACTGTGAAATGTGATGAGATAGAAGATAATTTGCCTGTGCCCCCTCTGAGAATGACATATTTCTAGTTATTTAGCATTTGCTAAAATAAGCCACCTGCTGAAGAATTGAACATTTCTTGGTTGGATTGGGCAGTAATTTTGCTTTAAATTATATTCATTCAGTTTAATCATCACACCACACCATAATATATAATATGATATAATTCTTCTGATAATCATGGAAAAAATTGTTCAAGTACGACTGATTTTCTTTACCTATGTGAACTCATGCCTCCAAAAAGGACTATTTTCAAACCATGTCCTAGTTTTATTTCCATAATTTGTCCTAAACATGCATCTTAGCCGTAGAAAACGACTGGTGAGCTCAATCACACATAATGATTTTTTTTTTCTAATAGCAACGACCAGGGGAGCACCGTGAGGTGCCGCGCGGTAATGTGTTGCTCGAAGAAATGCCTCCCGGAGCGAGGCGAAAAAACATAAATAATCATCTGAAGATTAACGGGAGCTAGGGAGAGCTGTTAGCCGATCCGAAGCCACCCCATATTGATAAGGTAGCGTAGCAATAGTCACCTAATACAATCCCCTGTTTGATACGGAGACGTGCTGCTGGGAAATATTACAAGATTTGCATTTGACTGATATTGCAAAGTCTATGTTCGATGGATGTGGGTTTGAATTCTGCCCAGAGATTACAGCAATAGTGAGAATTGTATTTGCACAAACATTTGCCGGGAAATAGGATTAAGTTCTTGCTTTAGTATTATAACCATCTGTATGTAATGCGGCGTCATAGGGAACACAAAAAATACATTGAGGAAGGTCAGAAATCATCAGATCGAGCGGAGAAACACCACATGGGAAAAGAAATGTGTGATTGTGTAGTGATATAGTTTCATTGAAAATAACTGAACTCTAGATTTCATATGCCACGAAGATAGATTTATGTAATAACACATTGTATATGATTAGCACTTACGTTCAATTTGTACTAAATATATTAGTGCTCATCACACAAATTACAAATGCAAAAATTTAATTTAACAGATAATCAGGCTTCGATTGGTTGATACAGTTGGGACGTAACAAAAGAAAGCAGAAGAAAAAATAATACTGTCATAAGTATAACGGATATTTCAATTTAGTTTACACTTGAAGAAAGGTAGATCTTAAAAAAAAGTTTGTTATTGAACTCAAATTTTAATTAAAAAGTCAAAATTTATATCCTGGCTTTTTCAAATTAAAACCTTTAAAGCAAGCAAGAATCCCTGTCAAAAGAGAGCCAAGAACTCACATAGAAGAAATGTATACCACAAACCATAGCACAAAATTGAGTCAATTGTTCTTGCTGGCTACCATCAAACCTTTTACAAATCTAAATAATTTCATCCCAGTATCTCCTAAGACTCGTAACCTCAATGGCATTTAGCTTTCGGCACTGATTTACAACAACACAGCAAAAACACTAATGTCCCTGGCAAACACGTTTCAACTCGTCTTCTCATTCTGCTGAGCGTTATCGCTAGGACACCTCACTAAAGTGGTATCATTTACATCCGAAAACAACCAATCTCCGAAGGGTATGTGGCATCCGAAGCGAAGAAGAAACATCTATTTGGACATTAATTATGCTGTCGACCTCCTCAGTTCTCAACATTTAAATGACCTAAAGATTAAGAAACCACACCTCCGAAAGCAAGCAAACATGCATCCGTCCCCGATCCGAAAGCCGATGTTAATTGATTTGTAATTTACGACGTTGCACCAACATTCTAATTAAACCGGGCGATGGAATTTAAGCATCTACTCGAAAAAAAAAAACGGAGAAACAAACTTTCTCGGTCTCCCATGGCCACCAGTTCCATTGTGAATGCAACCAACGGGATGCACAGTGGGTGATTTCGTCATATGAGCGCTTTTGATTAGTAGTGATTCCAAGTATTATGCTGTCTTTTAGAACGCTACTCAGTGATTATATGGGCTTCTTTTGATGTATCCAGTACTTTGATCTATTCCTCCAAAAAAGTTGTAGTAATTCAAAAGTTCGAAAAATTAATTTTATATTTTACCTTTTGGGGGATTGCTCAAAATGCTGAAAAGATCAGAAGAAGCTATTTCTTTCTGAAAAGTTTCTAGAAGACGCTTGGAAGCACAATTAAGACGCTATTCATCAAAAGCGCCCAAATGACGAAATCTCCCACTGTGGGATGTGGAAAATATATCGACTTCTGAAGTGAGCACGTGCGACAAACAGACACATTAATACAACGGTTTTACGATAAAAAAACTTCATCTGATTCGAGTCGCCCACAGGCCCTTCAGTCTGCGGTTCTTCGTTTCCGAACAGTGATTTGTTGCCATTTAATTACTTTCGACGAAATTGATCAGACGAACGCCCATCCACAAAAACACTCGTGTGTTCTCTTGAAATGATCAGTAGGAAATTTATCGCTCCAAGTGAAAGTAAATATTTGATGAGTCGTTCCGAGGTACAACCCTTCGGCAACAGCTGGTGGCTTGTTTCTTCGATTTCCCGGTAAAACTCTTTCGTTCGTTCGAAATGACTATCTGACGACGATTTGTTGAAGGATTTGTCAAACCTGACACTATCTGTAGCGGTGCACTCGACCAAAGGACCATCATTAGGGCCCAAGAATCAGAGGGACCAATAATTTCAGGTCGGATGATTAGATAAGTTAAACAAATAATAAATCTTCTTTTTCCATTCCCATTGCGTCCAGAATGGAGGCTAAAGCAAACATAGCGTGCGCTAGGGCGAAAGTCTAATCGTGTGCTTGATCGTTCCCGGAACGTACAGACCAATTATTATGCAAGAACACGTACTCGACAGAACTCTCATAATTCAATGCTCCTGGGGGTGCGTACGTATATCTCCCCAAACATTGCATCGACCTAGCCAGAACCAACAGTGTCTGTTTTTTTTTGGTTGGCGTGTGCATGCCAGTTAGTTCTCCAGAGGGGCAGTGTGTATTTTTTTTGTTGAAGTAGGAAAAAACTGACTTCTGCGTTTACTCGATCCGTACTTCATAAATCAGACGCAAGAAGCCAACATTTTTACTCGTGCACTTGAACATGTGCGTTCTGAGCGTGGCAATGCAAGGAGACAGATCACGCAATGAATTTTACAGCGACGATTGGTAAACATGTGACAGGTAATTTTATCTAAGCCTTTGAATATTGTATTTTTCAAATGAATAGTTTCATTCAGTTATCAGCATCGATTTGTAACGCGCTTAGCTCATTAAACGGCCGATAAATTTTTCCGGTGTTTTGAGTTGAAAACAAAACACATTTAAAAAAGATAATTTACACCGTCTTCAGCCAAAGGCTGCACAGACTGAACGATCACTAACATTTAGCAACGGACAGACAACATGAAACACCCAGTAGCCCAGTGATGAATTTGACTGGAGCGGGAATCGAACCCACGCCTCATGGCACTATACGCATGCACACTTCAATTGAATAACTAAATAAACTCTCGTGCGAAAGTTTGTGATCACCCCGTATTGGCGTAAATAACGGGAGGTAGGCATGACATCCCCCAAAAAATTTTGAAGAAAAAAATACTGTATAATTCAAATGCATGTTGAATATATATATTCTAGATTTCTGGATGATCATTGTTTGACAGCCAATATGTAGTTTACTTACGCCTCATACTGCCATACTAGACTGTCCCTTAAGCAAAAAAGTTGTAAAACTCAACGGGGCACTCTCTAGATATGTGCCTTAGGGTAAGAAAAAAGCTTTCTCAAAATTTCAACTGAATTTGTTGCTCCGCTAGCTGGCGCATTCAATTCAAAGTTTTTATGGAATATTCGTTTTAAATATATTGAAAATAGACCCTATGTCACTGTTGCGTTCCGTAAACTAGTTGATCGCGTTCAATTCAGCCTAGAATGACAAATTGACTAGTTGATACCATAATGAACATAGTTGCCGAAGTTATTATTATGAAAATTTATTGGCTTTTTCGGTGAACGCGATACCTATACTCAGAATGAATAGCGAAAGTAATGAAATGACAAGATGGATAGAATCGCAAGCGAGCGACGAGTGAAATGAATAGAAGTTGAACATTTTTTTTAACAGCGGCCATATGTATGAACAACACAATCGAAACGACAAATTGTTGCCTAAAGTCCTGGTCTTGAAGTAGTGTTGATCACTGCTAAAACTAGACAGGCAAAAATTTGTCGCCTCGACCTGTTAACTATATTGTTCGACGTATATAATAGTTCTATCGATCGTTGGCATATTTTCGGAGATTGATACAAAAGTGACGTTACTTATTGGATTGTTCGCGCCTAAAGGTTCATTCAAATATTACGTAATGCAAAATTTTCCAAATTTAGCCCCCCTTCCTCCCCCACGTAACAGCTTTTGTATGGCAAATTTTAAGTTTATATAATAATAAAGTAATGAAGCTTTTCGTTTTTTCATTTCATCAATTACCCATCGGTCCCGTTTCAAAAATACCCATATATAGTGGGTTTCAAGTGATTTTCCCAAACTGGAAGTCGCCATCTTGGATTCAAAATGGCGTCGGACATCGATTTCCGTCATCTACCCATCGGTCCCGTTCCAAAAATACCCATATTTCATGGCTTTCAAGTGATTTTCCCAAACCGGAAGTCGCCATCGTGGATTCAAAATGGCGTCGGACATCGATTTCCGTCAACTACCCATCGGTCCCGTTTCAAAAATACCCATGTATAATGGGTTTCAAGTGATTTTCCCGAGCCGGAAGTCGCCATCTTGGATTCAAAATGGCGTTGAACATCGATTTCCGTCATCTACCCATCGGTCCCGTTCCAAAAATACCCATATATAGTGGGTTTCAAGTAATTTTCCCAAACCGGAAGTGGCCATATTGGATTCAAAAAGGCGTCGGACATCGATTTCCGTCATCAACCCATCGGTCTCGTTCCAAAAATACGCTACTAAATATGTTCTCGTGAGTCGTTATCATGCAGGAGCGTAAATAGAATTTTTCGAGCGTAAAAAGAGGGAGCGTTATTTGGAATTTCGAGCGTAAAAAAGGGAGCGTAAGTTGGAATTTGGAGCGTAAATGGAGGGGGTGCAAAAAAAGGGAGCGTAAAAAAAGTGAGCGCAAAAAGAGGTTTGGCTGTATCTGGATTTAAGCCCGTTTTCATTAACCTTTCAGTTAGGTTCGGATCAACACTTCAGTACAATCATGCATGCGCCTTGTGCCGCAGCTCGCTCAGCGTCTTAGGTGCAGTAGCGTAGCTAGGAGGGTGCGGTTCGCCCCGGGCCCCAAGCTCCTAGGGGCCCCAAAATCGCAGTGCGGATTTCTCATAGCATTAAAAATACGACATTGCTTGTAGGAAACTGACTATTTGGAAGATTCAAAAAAGAAAATGAGTATAGCAAGTATCAGTTTTAGAGGAGACTTGGATCAGAGATATACAGGGGCTCTTTGATATTGCCTTATTTTAATGCTTTAGGGTTAGGTTTAGTGTGGGCCGATGGGCATAGGGCTCCACATTTGACCCCACAAATATTTGTTTTGCAAGTTATTTTCCTTGTTGTTGTTCGATCGTTTGCACAAATGAGTGAACTGATGTAGAAACTTGAGTAGACTCAGATACTTATTTTGCAGATGGATTAATAAATATTAATTCCATGAATTCTGATTTCCTATAATATCTATCAACGCTTGTAGGTCTCTTAAAATCTGAAACATTGGTGAACTTTGAGCTTATACACATTTTCTTACGATGGGTCTTACGGTGCAGATACACAAGAAAATTTGGAATTTATGGTGAAAACTCATTTTCCAAGATCCCTCTCCATAACTAATCGATCAAGAAATCAAGATATCAGTAAATCTTTAAATGGATCTGATAGATCCAATATAGAAGTTGCAGATATTTTTACAAATTCTAAGATTGAATGGGCTTTGGATTCTTTCGAATCTTTCAAAACACCGGGTTTAGATGGGATTTTTCCGGTGCATCTTCAAAAGTGCAAGGAAACTATCATCCCTATTCTAATGACTTTATTCAAATCAAGCTTTCTTCTGGGATATCTTCCAACTAAATAGAGGCAAGTACGGGTAGTGTTCATACCGAAGTCTAATAAAAAATAAAGCTGCGCCAAAATCCTTTAGGCCAATAATTCTTACATCAATATTTTTAAAAATAATGGAAAAGCTTATAGATTAAACATAAGCCATTAAGTAGAGTTCAATTCGCTTATCAGACTGGTAAGTCGACATTTTCGGCTCTTCATTTGCTGGTTTCAAAAATTGAAAAAAAACTTTTGACACTAAGGAGATACTACTGGCTGCTTTTCTCGATGTTGAAGGCGCGTTTGACAATGCTAGTTTTACATCGATGAAAAAGGCCATGAGAAATCGAGGCTTCCCTGAAAAAAATATTGTGTGGATAGAAGAGATGCTATCTAGAAGAGAAATATCAGCATATCTAGGAGATTCAGTTTTAAAGGTAACAGCTGTTCAAGGCTGTCCACAAGGGGGAGTTCTCTCCCCTCTTCTCTGGTCTCTGATTGTTGATGATCTACTAATAAAGCTAAAGCATCAAGGATTCGAAATAATTGGGTATGCAGATGATATTGTTATTAAAGTCCACTGTAAATTCGATAAAACTGTTTCCGAGCGAATGCAAACAGCACTCAACTTAACTCTAGCATGGTGCAATAATGAAGGATAAGTATAAATCCTAAAACAACTACAATAGTACCGTGAATTCGGGTGTAATTGACCAGTAGGGTGAAGTTGATCACCGTATCATGCGATTTTCAATCTTACTAATAGTGCACCAAAGTCAATACAACCAATTGTAAATGAACGTTGTTTGTCTTAAATATTGTCGAATTGTGTGTAGTGAAGGTTTTTGTGTCACAGAATGTCTATTGCTACGAAAATAATGTAAAATTCCAGAATTATGTTTGGTGTGATAATGATAGACATTCACAAACTTTTAGTTTGTTGCCTGAAGGTCTGCGAGAATGCCTAAAATATATCCCCAAAACAGATTCGTACCAATTTGCTCGTTTTGTTGGAAAAATTGAATTTCTGCTGAATGTTAGGAAAATCGTTTAGTAATTGGTTACTTTTAGGCGTTTTTCGTGGTATTCTTGAAATTTAATTAAGGATTTTTACCATAAATGTTGTCTTGTTAAGAATTTGGCAAACATATTCAGATTCAGGAGGCCAAAATTAAGTATGTAGAGTTGAATTCAAAACTAACAATAATCATATGGGGTGATAAATTTCACCCCGAAATGGAATCCTCCGATTTTTTATTTTAAAGATTATTTTTAGTACTAACATCACTTTTGATAGAAAATTTAAGTACATAAGCCAATGAAGTTCACCGTCGTACTTGTTTTCCTCAATTTAGTTGTACAGTTTTGATAACATTTTAGAAAGCAGACCTGAAAAATCGGGAAAAATGATCAATTTAACCCGAAATTACGGTACCGTTTATAAGAAGACGTAAAATCTGCATTTTAGCTCTAAAAATAGGAGATGCTAAACTATCCTTATCTCTAAGTGCCAAATTTTTAGGTGTTATATTAGATTGTAAGCTTGTTTGGAATGAGCATATAGAACAACCAGGGATTGAATCCTGAGAAAATTGAGAGAATCGCTCACATATCGCTCTCTGTAACTATCATAACATGCTGCACATTATGAGAGACTGTTTATCGTATACTGCTACATTTTTGATCAGATTGGGGGGATAGTAGTGTATGATAAAACCCCTCTGAACATGCTCCAAGCCTGGGGGACACTATTGCTATTGGAAGTTCGTGGAATGTTTATCGTGCCAGTAAAGAAAAATACCTATCCCCAACGTTAAACAAGCGAGTAAAATGGGTTTTATCATTGCTCTCTCTTTGGGGTTCTCGCTCGCTGCTTCCATTTATCAGACTTGTTACACCTTGCGATACAATAACGATCGTGGACCGCAACAGATGGGATGTTTTTCTTTGCTTGCTTTGATCGTGCTTCATACTCAAATGAGAGCGAATTCTGCAAAGCCTGTTGTTCTAGATAGAAAAAGCAAAAAATGCTTTCTGGGGCTGCAAAAGAACCTTTGGTAAAAAATAGGGTCTGAAACCGAAGATGATATTCTGGATCTATTCGGCCATTGTTAAACCTATTATTTCATACGCATCTATTTTTTGGTGGGAAAAAACCAAACAAGTCGCTACTCAAGCTAAGCTAAACAAACTACAAAGGCTTGCTACTATTTCAATTACTGGTGCAATACGAAACGCCCCTTCAAATACGTTGGACGCAATGTTAAATCTTCTTCCACTTCATGACTATATACAAATGGATGCAGTTAAGAGTGCTATCAGAGTCAGAAGGTCCTTAGATAGCGCTGATAATGAACTGGAAGGACATATGACTATATTGAAGCACTTCAAAATAAGCCCAGTGTACTTAGTGGATGAAGATTATATGTTGAAGCGTAACTTTTTAGATCATCGTTTTTGGGTTGCTGATGTAACTCGTCAGAATTGGGACACAGGAGGACCAACTTTCCGAAAAAAATAATTTTGCCTATCTCAGTAAGAATTCATTATTTCATAATCATTCAAAGTTGTATTTTGAGTTAACATATAGATGTATTAAAAATCAGCATGGACATTGATTTGTTATTGCTTTCAATGCGAGATCATATTTCCCATACTTTGCTGTTCGAATAATTTACGAGCACCCTGTACATATTGGATTGGAGCCCAATTCCCTCTTCTTCGATGTAAACTTATTGCTAAGTTTGGCTGATTCTCATCTTCTCCCCCTCAACTTTTACTATAATCTGTGAAATTATATCATGTTTGAGTCAAAAAGAGAAAAAATAATGAAAGTTTTTTGTCCAAAATATGATGGGACCGATAGTCTTTTCTAATACGAAATAAACTAGATCTTGTACCGTGTAACGTTCCCAAATATTTATGTCACTTGAGGTAGTTGAGCAAAGCAAAGTGCTGAGAATAGTGAACTATAATCTATCAAAGTTGGGTAACAAATTTGATTTTTGTGTTGATTTTTTCGTGTTGATTAAAACGGAATAATTTGTTGAAGAAATCGGAACGTGATTAAAACGGAGCGTGACAAAATCGGAACGTGACAAAAACGGAACATACCTGTAGTGCAATACTATAGCTCTTATGAAGTTTTTCACTCAAAAGACAATATCCATGGCTAGCGTTTTACACAAAAAAAACGCAATAGGAGTGGTTAATGTGACTTAATTAAAGAGAATGTGAACAAATAGAGCCTCCTAATGTGAGATAGGTCCTTTTGAAAAGTAAAGGGGGGGAAAAACTTTCGGACTTTGACCACACAGTTAAAAATGATGAAGATTACACGTCATGTAAACTTCATTTATGCGATGTAAACATGACGTCATGTAAATTTCAGTTTGAAATCATGTAAAAATGTGTTATATGTCATGTAATCACTCAGGATTCTGCTAGATTACATGACATATAATTGAAGTTTACATGACATATCATGTAAACATCCATGATATTTCACGCTCCAATTATGTGCATTATATGTCTCAGAAATTTACACGTTTCGTTCGAACTGTGCATACTTACCAGGTCCATGGCAATGGACGACTTCTAGCGTAGTCAAAATCTTGATATATTTACCCATTTTCGGGTAAATAGAATCGAGAATGTAATCATAAAACGACGTTTTGTTCAATGTTTATGATCCGTAATCGAACAAGCGTCGCAATAAAATAGCTGATTGCATGCTTGGAGGCTTCCAGGATGCCTTTCAATGTTTAATCTCCTTCCACAACCATCGTAGTATTGAATGTGCTTCAACTTTTTGGCACATTATTGGCATTATTGGCATTTTCAGCGTTCACCTATTATCCACCAATATTTAATCGGTCAACAAATTGCCCCTGCAAAGCTCGACTCCTCTCTCTCTATCTCATTGTTTTTGCCATCCATATTTTATTCCGTAGCACCATTATGGAGTTTCCATTGATTTTTTCCGCTAAATATAGAAAAGCGTCGCAAAGTGTTAAATGAATTCTCAGAAAAGCATAAAAACAATGGAACCTATCAATTATTCAGTAAACCGTACATCTCTATCTATCTCTATCTATCATATGTATCTCCGTATACCATTGACCATCGACATCATGTGAGAAGTAATCAATTTTGAAGCGCCCCAAAAATATTCAAACAATTTAATTAAATCAAATAATATCGGACAAAACAATCATTAAATTCATTTAATTTTAATTTTCTTCGTGGTTGGGCCGTACACTAGTTATTTCAACTATGTTAAGTGAATTTCAAAAACAAAATATGTAGCTCTGTTCGGAAAGTTGAAACATATCCATAACAAAAAAAAAACGGTTCTGTTCTGGGCCATGACCTCACCCAACATCAACCGAACCTCTTTTTCTGGAATCAGCAGTTAACTTCTAGGCATCTACTGCAATTAACGCTTTAACACCAATTTACCTACCGTGCAGTTAATGCTGTGCTATATACCTTATCAAGCAACTCGTAAGCTACACCAGCGATTTACACCTTTTTGGGCTTATACCGATAGGCAATGAGTATACACGTACCCAACACCTAACGCCATTTAACCCCCACCTTTTCGTATTCAATTTCCACAGAATTAAAAATAAAACGCAATTTCACTGACAGACAGACAGGTCACTTCCTTTCCTTGTTCCCGTTATTGCGTGGCTTTTTTACCCAATGTATGCTCCCACCTATGGGTGGTCAATCTGGTGTAAGGCGGCATCCACAAATTACGTAACGCTCTAGGGGGATAAGGGGAGTAGGCTCAAACGTTACGGCTCATACAAAAATTTAAAAATTTTCATACAAATAGCGTTACGAATGGGGGGGGGGGGCAAAAAATGTCAATTTTAGCGTTACGTAATAAATGGATGCTGCCTTAGAATGTGTAAGAGGTGATTAGAGTGAATCCAAAATTTAGATTTCTTAATTTTTTTTAAATCTGCGGGAATCATGAACAATCATAAGTATATTAAAAAGGAAAACTTTTATAGGAGAGCCCAATTCGCAGTTCTGTTCTACAGTGAGTTTCCACAAATACTCAGCACACCCTATCTCTATTGCGTGACACGCCAAAGCGAGCCCATGGTAGAGAAAATGAAACTTAATGCCATGTCCAAATTGCCCAGGAAATTAACGAAAAGTCACCCTCGCTTGTGTCGCTCAATTGTGCCTCCAAGCCCTATTTTCACCTTTCCGTGTTTATTCTTTTTTTTTCGATCGGAGCAGACTCAGATAGGGAAGGTACATTCACGCAACAAAAGAGGTGGATAATTGAAAATTTATAAGCGTTTAAAGATTCTCGGCCCAGTGAAGCCACCCGAAGCTTCTGCGACCGGAAGCAGTAAATTTGAAACTTATTCAACTTATGACGGGAGGTAAAATTGTCTCCCAGGTTTGCTTCGAAAGAAAGGTTTACAAATGGAAAGGAAATACACATTAGTCATTTATAAGCCTGGCGTTCGTTCATGAACGAGGGGTTTTTAAAAACGCATCCATTCATTCGTTGGTGAAGCTCTATGGTCAATGGATGTTCGTAGACAGATGTTCCGGTTTTTTTTTGTTCGGTGATATGGCTTCCACACGAAATTTTTAATACTTCAAACAAATAGCTACCTTGCCTGTATTGCCAACTATCAGGCACGATGACGGAAGTGTGCCACGAATTTTGAGCTGCAGGGTGCATGGCGAACGACGATAGGTGATTTATTACTATCTTTGTTCGGTCAGATGCGTTCAGTTCGTCCAGCGCAGCTGTCAGCACCATGCTACAATATTGCAATGTAGGTCAAGAGTAACATCAATTTGGTTGATTGAATCTTTTTGCACTCAGCAACAAAATGTTAAGTTTATAATCAAATACCGTAAAATAGGGTATCTTCGATGATGCGGGTGTGACAGCTTATTGAAATAATATAACAAAATTCAGTTAAACAAAACGAAACAAAAGTAAATAGTATTAATATAACACTTCACAGATGGGAATATTATTAAGCGTGTGAAATACGGCAGAATTCAGTGGGCTGGCCACTTAGTGCGAATGTTGGAAGAAAGAATTGCGAAAATAGTATTCAGCAGCGAATCAACCAAAGCTAAGCCTAACCGTTGCCGGTCTGATTTCAGCATGAATTACCCATATTCTCATTATAAAAGTTACCCCTAAACTTAAAATCAACCTTTCATTGTGAAGAATATCATTTATTCTTTTTAAAATAATCGTTATGCAATCTTTTTACTATAGCAATAATAAAGATACTAGAAACTTTCTGACAGACGAAATGTCGATATAAACAGACTTTTATTTAAAAAAAAACTATCGGCTTACAGCGTTCCTTTCGTTTGGCTTGTTGTGGCTACTTACTTATTCAATATAGAAAAAATATTTTACAATCAATATTCCAGCAAAAGATTACATACCTATTTTAGTGAAAACAATACTTTGAATCTGAGTGTAAATATTGACCTTCATCTATCAGCATCTTGATGAAGTGCTCTTATTTATGTGTGATATTTCTAATTCGTGGAATGACAGTCGAGGGGTTTCCCTTTGATATTTCCTCTCAAGTGAAAAAACAGACATTAACGAAATTTATTAACTTAAGCAGAGCATCAAATAAACGAGCATCAATTAGTGTCCGCTTCCAGTAGCGTACCACATGCATTCAGAAGCAATAAAATTACAGCTTCCAGTATGCTGGTGGTGGATCGAATTTCACGTAAAAAACAATCTAAATTAGAGCATCATTCAGCATTCTCGGTTGATGGGGGTAGAAAGACTCAGCATAGAAGTCTTCAATAAAGGGGACATATTCTAATGAAGCCATCCGTGACACGTTGGATTTCATTCAAGCTTTACTCGCCACAATAAATGCACAAATCCAGCCTCATCAATAATGATCATTGGCAAAACCACATTGATTTATCTTCGTCCTCCGTTCGAAGTTAAGCATCAGATTTTCAACGCCTCATCAGTAATCATCTAGCGTTCGGTCGCCCATACCATCGCCAGGAACTTTCCGAAAGTCACTAATTAAACTCAAGTGTCTTTTCCCCCTCCTTGAGGTAGATGCGTTGTCATTTCCTTCTCAAGATTGCGTTCTCCCTTGGGCATCTAGGAAGAAAATTAAACTTCCCACACCTTCGACCAAGTCACTCAGCTAACCCGAAGCAAATGCGAAGGCGCAGCCTGTTCGCAGGGAAAGCCAGTTTCATGGATCATATGATTTTTTTTCTCATTGCCCTCGAATGTTTCTCCCCCAGCAGATCTGGGAACCCATCGTGAAAATACGGTCCAGTTAGTACCCGGTAGGAGGAAAGCCTGTAGCAAACCACGGCTCACATGAAGGAGGGGTCGCCTTTTGTACCGAATGCAATAATTTTATTTTTATTAGTCCTCCTCAAGTGTGAGTCACGTACTCCAGTCGAAGGAAGCTACTTCACGGGAGAAGTAGCAAAATCCGGAGCCATCAGGAAGCAACATCACATGCCGAAGTACAGAGATGAGCATTCAACGGATGGTTGACTTGCTGTCGCTACTGTTGTTCCTGCACTGTGACAAGTGCTGATTTGCACTTGAAGGAAAAGAGGCGCAGATGTGTGCCACTCTGTGACCGTTGAACGGGAGTTCGTTTTCATTTCCCATGAATATCTTTTTCGGGTTGAGCTGCTGTTTAAAACTAAATTATCTTTCTTGATGGGAACATTTCAGCAGTAGCTGATATCTTACCAAGGATGTTGTCCACGAGATTGTCATACTGATGTACCTTTTGGTGATGACTTGATTTCGTGTTTTTAGGTGATATGCAATGCATGAATCGTATCAGACAAATTTTCACTGGAAAATTTGTTGGAATCCAATGACATTTACTCTCATAATCCGTCATCTAAATTCTACATTCATAAACATATTAGGAGGGTGACAGCGGTCATTCTTGTAATTCTGCTAAGCATTTGCAAATCATCTGTCAGAATTTTCTTTGATTCCGTGGGATAGAGGTATATTATCATGTATGAAAATACACCATGACCAAAAATCATGAAATAATGAATCATTTTACCGTAACGCCAGCTGTACGTACGTACTGCCAAAGTGTCTATTTCGGTCATAAAATCATGAAGCAGGATCTGGAAACATGAACTTAAACTTAAACTTAAAAACAAACATAACAAGTCATCCAAGATGCAATTTTATATTTGTTATAGGTAAACGTAACATACAGATTCACATCGTTCCGGCTTTTTTCTGGTAGTTTCGTAGTATATCGTGAAAACATTCAAAAATTGTCAACCTATCGGGTGTCACATCTCTAGCAGGAACGCGAAAACCTTTTGATTGGTTTGTACGCGGAATGTTATTTTTAATATTTACATCAATAGAGACCTGAATCTCTGTCACAAATTTAATATCAAAAGTTGATGTTAAGGCTAGAAACACAAATTTTTATGCTATTCTTTGGTTTGAAAAAAAAAATTTTTTTTTTTTGAGTTGTTTGGGAGGGACTTTAACCACTAGTAACGCGAAGCCCCGGGATCAAAAACATCTTAATCGGCTATATCTCAGCGACGGGTCAACCGATTTTCGAAATTCTTTCACGTTTCTCATGTCCATATCGTCTCGTTTAATACGAATTGAAACACATGTTCTTAGGGATGTTAAAATTTCCCTTGCAGCAATTAAATTAAAATTAAAAATTTAGAAGCTTTGAACATGGAAACCGATAGAACCGATTATTTGCATCAATAGGGTCCTAATGCCCTGTCATAATTTTAGTACCGAACGCTTAAGTTTAAAACCGAAACACATGTTTACTCATTTTTTAAATGTTTTTCGTTGGTTTAACTACAAAAAACAATTTGAGATTTTGTCACACCCTTTGGTTTAAACTCTAATTTTGGGTGTATTTTGTTTTCCGTGTCTTTTCCGAAATGTCAGACAGGAACAACCCCCGTGTTAAAACTATAATCCCTGCGGCGTTTTTGTCGTAAGTTAACGTCAAACATGATCAGAAGTGTCAAGGTTCATATTTGGACTTTTTTTTAATTAATGTTTAAATGTGATACATATAACCGTTATTTGAGCGGGAAAAATTGCTAACATAGTTGCAAGAACATGCTATTTCGTGTTATTAAATAAAAACAAGATTCAACTATACATTTTAGGACACTATTACTAAAAAATAACCATTGGATAATTCGACATTAAAATCGTCGACCCACCAATAAATAACTTTGTTTTAAGTTGAGGTTACATCAATCGCATCACTAACCAAGGTGAATCCTGATCATGTAGCCTATGATCCCTCCCACTAACATAACTCGTTCCTGTGAAAACCACGGGGATGCTGAGGTGATCTCGGTCTCTAGTAGTAATGGACGTCACACTAACAGTCCTTCCCCTCCCCAATGACCGTAAGCACGTGGCCGGCACCGTTATTGACATCACTAAGTTTGGAATTCTCGAAACTGTACATTTAAGATGGTATGCTACTCCCTAGCTGCATCTGTTGGTTCCCTGTACAATTTAGATTATTCGGGTCAATCACGGAGTAGCAACTACAAATTGTACGGATATCAATGCTTATGCTTATAAATTTGCTTGTATTAGTGTTTGAGCAGAAACATAAATTTTTGATAACACTCAAAATGTATGTAAATGGAAAATAACTAAGAAATACGTTTTTTCATAACTATTTGTCCAGAAACCGAAATTGAAAGCAATGATATGAAGTTTTTTTACATATGTTTAATTGCAGTACATTTTTGAGTGGTAATGGAAATTCGAAACTACATTCAAAATTTATTTTAATATAAAAACGTACAGAAATCCTAGTTTTTAAACCTGTTTGTCTATAAATTAAACATCAAAGCAATGACATGTAGTAAATTTAATGAATATAGAAATGAGCAATGAGTAGAAATAGTAATGTTTGAATACACTCAAAATTTATTTTATTAAAAAATTACGAGTAATTTTATTTATGACACATATAACGAGTTTCAAAGCGATGACTTGTGATTTTACGAATCAATTTGATTGTACAAGAACAGTGCCTATGTTTAACCAGAAAGAGATACTCTGGATCATATTGAATACTTGTTTTACTTCAAAAATCATGAGAAACCTCTAGTTTAAATTAATTAACTCAATACGCGTGGTAAAGATGGATAAATTAAGGGTGAAATTATGAAAAAAATGCACGTGCTCGGCTGAGATTTGAACCCAGGACTCTTGTATGCTAGACGAGCGCTTTACCAACTAAGCTACCGAGCCACTTGGTGACTCAATAACTCAGTTGGTTACAAGTTTCGAATTCAAATCCCCACAGCTCACGCAGATCCCTTTCATCACCCATATCCATCCATCTCATATATACTACAAACGCGCGCAAAGCGAGTGCGATTTGTTTTGTGTTGAAACAGTAGAAGCATTAACCTAAGAATGCTAATGTCGCTGCTGTTCGTGTTACCAACATCTAGTTTGCCACGAATTGACAGCCTGAGTACCGGGCATCAAAGTGTCAAATCAATTATAAAAACATAAACAACAACAAGGCATTGAACAAACAATGAAAAACCATAATTAAAGGTAATAATAATTAAAATCAGTTTTGTGACATCAGCGCTACTAGCGTTCTACTACTAATATTTCTATTGTTGAAACCGGTGAATCAAATTGTCATCGAAACAGACGAAAAACAAACAACAAAGCAGGCGCTCACAATCGTTTGTCCGAGCTTTTACGTATTATGATACAATTAAAAGAAAAATTGTCATGACAATCACAAGAGGCAACATTGCTGCTACCTTTTCAACTCGTGATTAATCAGTAATTTTAAACATAAAATATAATATGTGTTATGGATGCTGTTCGATAATGTGGCAATGTTTACCCACACGGAGAAAGTTCTCTAAAATTGCAATGCACAGCCTATAAAATCGCTAGGCACGCGATGAGCGATCTTTGTCATATTCTGTTCAAGTGGTGATAAACTGTTATTGCGGAATAGAATTGTTGCAACATGAATAGGAGAGGACAATATCTTTGTTGTTGTGTTGGTTGACAATTGATTCACTGGTTGAAAATGTTTGCCTATCATAGGGGAAGTGGTGGTGAAATGAACAGGGGTGGTAAAATGAACACTGCGCCTTTTACCGAGAAAAAACAAATTTCGATGATTTCTTATCACGCACGGAAGATTTAGAGCATAAATCTGAGTGTTCGAGTTGAAACGTAGGTCAATTGAAGTGAAAATATCAACGAAAACTAAGATTTTGTAAAACCACGTTTGAAAATTAGAACTGACGTAACTTTTAGCTTGGAAGGCTTGAGGTTTTTCAGTGAGGTGAATATCGTTATGATATGATGTCAAATATGATGCCTTAAGAATTCTTTTTGAATGGGTTACAATCATCAATGGATGTACAGTTGTGTTCAGAATAATAGTAGTGAAAGCCGATTTTCATACAAAATGCTCAACTTTGGCATGCTGTTACTTTGTTTCAATATGAGCAATCGGCATGAAATTTTGTCAGTGAACTACAAATATGCTCAATTTCATTATCACAAAATTTGAAAATTTTCACACTACCGGCTAAAAATTTAAGCACCAGGTGAAATCGCTAAAAATAATAGTAGTTTTAATAATTTCAATATCTGCTGTATTTTGAGTTTTTGAATTTTTCTTTACTCATTGTTTCAACCATTTCCACCCAAGCTTCAAATGTATAAACAATACAATTTTTTACAAAATTGTTGCTGAACAAAAATTTACAAAAGAAAAACTACTATTATTTTGAGCGATTTTACCTGGTGCTTAAATTTTTAGCCGGTAGTGTGAAAATTTTCAAATTTTGTGATAATGAAATTGAGCATATTTGTAGTTCACTGCCAAAATTTCATGCCGATTGCTCATATGGAAACAAAGTTACAGCATGCCAAAGTTGAGCATTTTGTATGAAAATCGGCTTTCACTACTATTATTCTGAACACAACTGTATTTTCGGTGGGGCAATGAAAATTTTCAGAAATATTCGTTTTGCTCACGTTTTTTAGCTTGGTGTTCATTTTGCCACCAACCACTGTTTATTTTACCCACATGGTGCAGGTAAAATGAACAGTTGTATCGCTTTTTGATAGCTATGAAAATATGTGAAAATTTTTGCTATTTTAGTCTGAATCCATGTCGCTGATATAGATTACGGCCCTATTTTTGATGTTGAGCGATAGAATTATACAAATTCCTCGTTTTTCTATCAGAAACAAGATGATTTCCTTAAGGTGTTCATTTTACCACCCCTTCCCCTACCTACATCACTTCCCCAACAACTGTATTGTGGAAGAGTAAAGATGCGGGAAGGCCATCAACGAGTCGTTCGCATTCAAATGACGACATGATTACTACGAAGCGCTCGTCTAGCATACAAGAGTCCTGGGTTCATTCCTGGGAATTTTTTTTTCATAATTTCACCCATAATTTATCTATCTTCACCACGCGTGATGAGTTAATAAATTTAAGAACCATGTGGATTTTGGATTACCGAAAAGCTCAATATATGTGCTAATATAAGGTGTATTACTTTCCCATCGTTTAGACACGGTCGAAACGTTGGGCAAGTATTTATTCCCTTAAAGAGTGCGTAGCCGTTATATCATAACGATTAAGACTTATAGTCGAACCCCTACCATATTTGTTTATATCGAGACACTAGTGACTTGTGACAATGACGTTTCCGTTAAAGTAATATATAATACTTAAATGAAAAAACCGAATTTAGTACTACAGGGTTTCCCAAAAAGTAATGGCACGACTATGATAACGAGAATCACAATATTTTTTCAATCATATATATCTTTATATGTTTGTATTTTTCCTTGGGGCATTTTAGATGGTGCCTGTAAAAATTTTAATTGAGTCAAAAGATTTTTGCATTGAAATTTTTGAGTTTAGAAAATCAATTCTTATCTAGCCAGCACAGACCCTATTTTTGTGCTTTATTCGAATTTAACTAGTAAGAAATTATTTTTTTCAAAATGCAAATACATTGTATCTAACACGTTTCACAAGCATTTAAGTTCATTTTTTTGGCTTTGTTAGAGTTTTTTTTGTTAGAGAACGTTTGACAAAGAGGTAAAGTTCTAAAAAATTGTTATTTTTCTTCCTAAATACAATAACTTCACGAAATCGTGGCTTTTCATGGTATTTTCAATATAAATAAAATTATTTTTTTCCAATTCACTTATATTAAATGTCTATACATCTGAATAGGCACCAAAACATTTAGGTTTCTACATGTTTTATTGGATATAAACGGACTTGGTTTTGACCCTTCCAAAAATCGACCACGGCTGAAGTCGGATTTTTAGTTTCTATTCGCAGTTCATATACTTAAGTTCAAATTTTCCAATAATATAAGTGATAGTCTGATTATTTAACGTATCAGCAATGATAAATATATTTTTTAGATTATGAGTGTACGTACTTTATAACCCCGCACAAATTTCGTACAACAAAGTTACCCAGAAGTAATGCAATTTGTGCAAAGCTGATAAGAAGAGCTTCCAAAAAAAAACAGATAGCAAAAAAAATCGCTCATAATTCAAAATCTACTTTTGGTAAGTAAAAAAATGAAGTGTGTTAAATTCAGATTTTTTTTTTTTGAGTTTTTGATCCATTGAATCTGTTGCATGCTCCTTTGTGGGCGAGCGACGGAATTCGGATCGTATCCAGTTCGCTTAGTAACCTCACTTTCCGTATCGATCATCCGTGTATATGTTCACGTATTCATTTAAAATTATATCTTTATCGTTTACCAAAACGAATCCTTTCCTATATATAAACTCCCAGTGTTTTCATGTGGAAGTGCAGACGAGGAGTCCAGAAAGTGCCATAAAGCAAGTAACACGTCAACATTTCTTGATAGGTATTTCACTAAATAGTTGGAAGATTTATTATGTAGACGAAAAAAACGAATTTAATACTATAACATTTAATTCCACTAGAGTTTGTATCTTTTGACAGATACGCGTATTTCGACCTCACCTGTAAGGCCGTCTTCAGTGTCGTGTACTACACTCGACTCATCATAATGATACTTGTTAAGGGTTTTCACGGATTACGTACGTTGAAATAGGCAGACCAAAGGGTGGAGGACGGCTGTCAAATGGGAGTAAAATTGAAAAGCCGACCACCTAAATCCAGAATCAGGTTTAACGCGGGAAAGTAAAAATAATTATTTGCAAATTTTCACCTAATTAATGCGCTTCAAAGCTATTATTTTCATGCAGTTATATACTACGTGCTACTGCAGTGCGCTGTTAGCAATTTAATGAGCAACTTCTACTAAATTCATAAGATACATATTTTCGAGAGAATAAATATCACCCAAGACCGAACTCTACAATACGCCGGGCGATAGCGTGACGCTGTGGCCATCAAACTATGAGTGTTTTACATTAAGAGAATTATGCATATTTTTGAATGAGACGGCTTCATAAGGAAAATCTATCTTGCCAAGCATTCTTACGTGAAATAATTCTATAAGACATAGAACTCACCATTCGATATAGTTCTTGCATATGAGCAAAATGATCAATGTTGTCTAATTTGTCATATCAACGTACTACAACAATTAGGTTCTATCTCTCTCAGGGTAATAGAAAAAACAGATAGCTCAAATTTCTCCGAAGACCGAAACCGGACTAGAAAACACGTCATTCAAATCATATAAAGCTCCCAACAAGTCGACATCAATTTGTTCGAATTGGTTATCCTGCTCCAGGAGGATTACTCAGAACGAACGGAGCACTAAGCGATAACAAAAGCACCATTGGCTGGACTAATGGACCACTGATTGGGCCAGGAGATCATCCGCTTTTTCTTCGAACCGGTTTCGGATGTGTCTTCGTGCTTAACAGCTTTGAAAAATAGGATGAGTCATTGCGGGTCAATCTTCTACGGAATTCGTCGGTCCAATAAAGTGGGATGGAAGGATGGATAGTTAAGCTGGTTTTGGAACTTCCCGTGTGTGTGGTAACAAGGTTATCTAGAAAATATCGAATTGCTTGTTCTGACCTACATCACCAAAGGCAACAAAGAAGATTGATGACGAACGTGTTCAACCATTAACTATGATGAGAGTCAGTTTTCTCATGTGAAATCCAATGGTGCGGTTCTTCCGACGTAATATTGATTAGAGAGAATCAGTTCACCACTAGTGCTAGCAGCAAACCGAATCAATTTACAGTTAGACCGTGCGCTGGAAACCGTTAGGGTGGTTAGAATAAGAAAAGTGTTTGGAAATCGTTTCTCCAACATCTTTCTTACAATCTTCATGACGAAAATAGAGTTCTGTTTCAGTTTTCAGCCCTATCGGTAAAGAAGTAAAAGCCCAAAGACGTCGTTGTTTCCATTTTTGGTGAAATGGGACAAAATTTGTCCTTGCCCTAAGTGATCTCACAATTGCTTGTCATTAATTACAGGACATTCACCAAACAATTCCCTTCGCGGAAAGAGTTGAGGTCTGGCTATTTAAAAAGAAATATATCAAACAATAAAGTATGTTAAACTGATGGATCCCTTCTTGAAGGTAGAAATGGTGCTGGTGTATATTCTCATGAGGCTGAAACAGTTTTACTCACTTCGTAGACACAGCACCGTTTTTCAGGCGGACATATTTGCTCCTATGTGTGGAGTGCAATCATCACTTCAACAGCGAGTAATAGGTAAAGTATATAATCCTGGGTTTGCTGGCGGTTCGGGCTTTTTAAAAAACACTTAACTGATTTTCCTCACTAAATCACTTTATTACTTAAGCCGAAACGCAATGAAACACGGATAAAAATAAACTGAACGCCGGTCACGGTCAGTCCGGTGGTTTTGTAGAATTGAACTGCTGACCTAGCAATTCCGGCTGTTGGGCATAAAGGTGTTGACGTTGCATAGCACGTGGCAGTGGTCCGATCCAAAGGTGATGACGGTGCATGTGACGTTGCACCTGTGGTGGCTGGTTCATGTCGTGACTCCTCCGGGGGGTGAAGAAGTGTCGTCCTCGATACTCAGCTCCTGGTTACCATGTCCTGGTGATTTGGTTTCAGGCTTCCTTTGGTGGGTTTTCCTCGATGTCCTTTTGTGGGTAAACCTTAAATGAATGAAGATAAGGTAAAGGGTGAAGAATAGTAGAGTCGACATCAGAGCGGTTCCTCCTAATAGACTCCATTTCCAAATCTGGTCGGTTTCGTGTTGAAGAGATACTTTTTCCAGTTTGCGTCTGTTCAGAAGGGTGGCTTTTTCTATTTTTGCAACGTCATGATTTTGCAAAATCTCGCTGTTTATCTGCAGATTGTGTAATGCTCCTTGAATAGACTCGCTTTCACTTATTTTTTCGGTAGATGTGAAATTTTGGTCCATAAATTCGATTGTACAATTTGAGAACGATACTATAAAATTTCCAGATAAGTATCTGTCGCTAGGACCGCAATTTGAGCGTAATTCTTGGTTTTTTGCATTTGAGATAAGAATTTTGTTATTGGTTATTAGTTTGGTTGTAGTTTCTGCGTTGATTTCCATGAGACATTGTGGCTCAGTTCCCATGATGAGTGGATAAATACACAGATCCTTGAATTCTTTGATAAAACTGTGTCTTTGGACGTAGTCGTCTGGTTTTGCAGTGGTGAAGAGTTGTTTTGCTTGTTTGATAAGGAATTGAGGGTAAGTCTTAATAATCGAATCATTTTGACTCAATGGGTGGATTCGCATGATTGTCGATTCTTCTGTCTCCAATTCTGGAACATGTAATATGTAGAGTAAAGTATTTTCGCTAGTTGCCATTTTTGGTGTAACAAAATTGAGTGCTTCTTCCGGGATGTCTAGCTGGACTCCTTGATTTCTGAGTATATCCTTGATCAGATGAATTTCTTTGCCAGATAACATTCTGCTGTTTGTGACGTGCATTTTAGAAAAGAGTATCGCTTCTTGAACGCTTGTTAGAATTTTGTTGAGTGTATCTATGTTCAGTATGGTGGTGATGACGTCAAGTTCATCGAGAATGATTTGATTGATTTGTTGTTTTTCGATTAGTTCGTTGATGGTGGTTGTAAGTTCCGAAATTCTTTTGCCGATTTGGTGATTAATTTTTACTTGATGATTATTTTCGTTGACAAGTTCATTGAGGCTTCTGTCGATTATCCGTAGGTCTTGAGCATCTGGGCTGCCCGCTATCCACTTCCACGCTGTGCCGATGATGTCCCATCTTTTGGACCGTTTGTGCGATATTGGTTTGATTTGCATAAAATTAGAGTACAATTCTCGTATCTTGTATTTACTAATTTCAAATAAAGCGTTATTATTTTGTTTACGATACACCAAATTTGTGAGTTGATTGATAGTAATTTCTATGTCTGTTAGGTTGATCGGGTGTACAACTCGGATATTTCCTGTCTGAATTCTACATAGGCTGTTTTTTTGCATCATTATCAAATCATTATGAAGATTCCTGATAGTTAGGTCTTGACATGAGATGTTTGTGAGAATGAGGGTGAATGTGATAAAGTAGTGAAGCATCTGGAAGCAAAAAGTTATAAAAGTAAATGGTGTTACATTTTTTTCGGTCTTTTGATTTTGTTTTTATGTCTTTTAATGTGACGGTTGTTTTTGAATGTTCTGTCTGTGACTTCATTTGCATTTGTTTTATTGGCTCTGGGTTGAGTCTTTGTGCGAATATTTGGAATAACATAAACTTCTTGCCCATCATTTATAATTGGAGGGTCTTCCTTATTAGAATTTTGAGAAATCATTTGTTTTTGTGCTTTACCCATGTTCAATTTTGCTTTAAGGAATAGCTCTTGGGCGTCTCTTATAATTTCTTCCGGGTTAACAATATTATTCTGGTTGAACAATATTTCATTTGGAGTATATTTAGTTGAAGAGTGTACAGAGTTGTTATATAATGCAACGGATAATTTTACAATTGATTTTGTACCCATTCTTCTGAATTTGTGCTTGTTGGTATTAAAAATTTCTATTATAGTAGAATGTGTACGCTCTATTTGTCCATTCGATTCTGACGAAGCGGCGTAATGAATTTGTGCCCCTAGCTGGCTAAGGAAATTTCTTAGTTGAATTGATTGAAAAGTGGTTTCATGGTCGGTGACAATTTCTCTGGGTATTCCAAAGGAGCTGAAATATTTTCCTAGTGCTTTCTGCACATGTACAAGATTTTTCGATTTCAAAACTATTAACTGTAAATGTTTAGAGAATGAATCTATTAGAGATAAGAAGCTGCATTTATCCATGATGAATATGTCCATGTGGACTCTATCTAATGGTTTTTCTGTTATTGGCCTGGGTGAAATTTTTATGTTAAATGGTCTGCGTTCATATTTGTGGGTATTGCATATTTCACATGAGTTTATAAAGGTTCTGATTTTTGAGTAAATATTTGGGAAAAAATATGATCTTTTAATTTTGGCTTCGACTTCAGTTATACCTCGGTGAGCTCTATTGTGTTCATTTATTATTATTTGATTCTGTCTTTCTTCATTTTGCACGTCTTCGACCATATTGTTAGTAAAAACGAAATGACCTTTTTGATTGAAGTTTTCTTTAAAGGACTCCTGTACCGTCTGGAAAAGATTTTCTGGTGCCATAAGGGCTGTTTGTCTACCATTGTGGAAGGTTTTCAAAAGATGTGTGATATTTTCTTTTGTGTAGGTTTTCTGAGATACTATTGTTCTATGGTAGTTCTGGAAAAGGGTTTCTTGGATAATAGTATCTATACGGGAAATACGGAATATTATCTGATTTTTGAAATAATTTAAGGGGCGTTCCGTGAAATGAATATAGTTATTAGCTGAATCATCAGCTGAGTGAACAGTTTGGGAATCAAGGGAATCATGGGATTCAGGGGAGTTATTGGCAATGGAATCTGCATCATCTTCAAGATCTTCGGAACCTGAAAAATAAGGAATTTCATCATTATTGGTTTCATTAATATTTACTTCAACAGGCATTCTGCTTAGTGCATCTGCTACTACATTTGATTTGCCTTCTCTGTACTTGACTTCGTAGTCATAATCTTCCAGATCTAGGCGCCATCGCAAAATTTTTTGATTTTTCTCTGAACTTTTAATAAAAGTCAGAGGTTTATGGTCAGTTACTAAAGTAAATTTAGTCCCGTAAAGATATGGTCTGAATTTATTCACGGCCCATATGATTGCCAGCGCTTCCTTTTCGTTGGTAGCGTATCTGGTTTCTGCATCGTTTAGTGTTCTGGATGCAAAGGCGATTGGGCGTTCTATATTGTCTTGTATCTGAGATAGAACTGCACCTAATGCATATCCTGAAGCATCTGTTGTTACGATGAAAGGCTTATCAAACTGGGGATAGACTAAAACTTGATCTGTGGCAATTATCCCTTTGAGCGTATCAAATGCTGTGTGATACGATGAATCATTTATATTGATTGATGAATCTTTCTTGAGATATTTGGTCATAGGTCTAGTTATTTTTGAAAAATCCTTAATAAATCTTCTGTAATAACCTACTAAACCCAGAAACTGTTTAATCTCTTTCTGCGTTTTTGGTAGAGGCCACTTCAGAATTTTATCTATTTTTTCGGGGTTAGGTTTGACACCTTCATTTGAAATTATATGCCCTAGAAATTCGGTCTCTCGCTTGAGAAATTCACACTTATCGAGTTGGATTTTTAAGTTGAAATCCGATAAGCGTTTCAGGATAAGGCTAAGATTTTCTAAATGGTCTTTTAGATTATATCCGATAATAATTATGTCATCAAGATAGACATAACATTTGGTGCCGATATAATCTCCTAGGATATTGTTCATTGCTCTCTGGAATGTAGCAGGAGCATTCTTTAGGCCAAAGGGCATTCTCGTGAATTCAAAATGTCCTTTGTCCGTTGAAAAAGCTGTTTTTTCTATGTGGGCAGGATCCATCGGGATTTGATGGAAACCAGACTTTAAGTCGATCGTTGTGAAGTACGATGACTTTCCGAGGCTATCCAGAATATCCTCTATTTGAGGCATAGGGTATCTGTCGTCAATAGTGAGCTCGTTCAGCTTCCTATAATCTATTACGACGCGTACCTTTCTTTTGCCTGACGCGTCAAGTTTTTTCGGTACTACCCATATCGGTGAAGAGTATGGGCTTTTCGAAGGCCTAATGATGCCATTGTCTAGCATTTCTTCAATTTGCTGTTGGATATCGCCTTTAAAGTGGTGTGGGTAGCGATAGTTTTTTGTATAAATGGGAGAATCGTTTGTTGTTATAATTTTATGTTTTGTAGCTGACGTACATGAAAGTTTTTCTCCTTTCTTTTGGATCACTTCTTGGTGTTTGAAGAGAGTGCAAAGCAGTTCTTGTTTCTCTAGTTTCGAAAGATGATTTGTTCTAATTATAGACTCTATATCATTTTTGGAAATATGTTGAGAGTCAATCTTTTCTGGGAGAATTGTTTCAAAATTGTTTACTGTCAGTTGAAGTTTTGGAAGATTTTCTATGTTTTTGGTTGCAGAAATAACATGGATGGTCGATTTATTATTATGTGCTTTATATAGTCCTGGTTGAATGAAAACTTTTTTATGAAGTTTTTGGTATGTGGGTACCAACCAGTCTCCGTTGTTCATTGTATCGATAGTTATGAAATGATTGTAAAGTTTTTTTGCAGGGTAGAATTTTGAATATGAAAATTGTTTATCCCTTAACGTAATGGTTTCATTCTCATAGTTGATTTGTGCTTTAAGTTTTGCAAGGGATTCTGACCCCAGAATTCCATCAAAGAAATAATGAAATTTCATTACGTAAAATTGCAAAGGTTTAAACGTATTTCCGAAAAGATCGAGTTCTCCTTTCGAAGTGACGTTGTTGACTCCGCAAACATTACTGATTTGTGTATTCGGTACGGTTTTAACGGATTCTATTATGTTTGGTGAAATAATATTTTTGTTTGCCCCAGTATCGATTAATATTTTTAACTGCTTTTTTGTTTTAGGATGATTCAGTTTCAAATATGGGAGGTAATTTAGGTTGTTTTTTGTGTGGGGTTGACCAAGTGAAAATTTAGATCTAGATCTACTTCTTCATCAGATTCAGTTTCTGAATTTAAATGTGATTGAGTTTCCTCTTCTTCCGTTACATGATTATTTATGGTTAACCGACTCCGAGTAGTTTTTGTGTCCATTGGTTCAGTTGTATCTTTATGTTCGGTTTTTATAAAAGGTTTCTTATTTTGATTGAAATTTGATGATCCTTGGGATTTATTTTCAAATATTTTGTTTTTGTTGAATTTTTGGTCTTGATTCAGGTTTCGAGCTACAACTTGTTTAGATTTGAATTTGCATAAGAATGCGTATGCATCCTCAATATCCTTTGGTCGTGCAGCTTGTGCATAACCAAAGTACGGTTCTGAGAGTCCAGATATAAAGGCTGCTAGCGCATCCTCTTCAATGAACTCGTTAATGGCGTCCCAATGATTTTTGTATGTATCTTTTTGTTTTGCTAGAGTCTTAATATTTTGAATTATTTCTTTGGACTTTTTGTAATAAAAATGGATAGACATATCTTCGGTCATTTTACAATGCCATAATTGGCTCTTGTATGTTGACAATTCGTGTCTATCTCCCAACGCGTTCGTCAATATTTCTTTTAAATCTTCAAATTTGTCCGGATTTCCGGCTAAGCAAAGAATGTCTTTTGCTTTGCCTTGGACTTTATTAGATACCGCAGTAAAGTACATTCTAAACTGCTGAGCTGATACATGTGGTTTTAATACATTAAGGGTTTCTTCTGCTGTTTCCAGCCATGAACTTAATTGTTTTCTATTGCCGTCAAATATGGGGATCATTTTGATCGGGTCTGGAATTTTGAATAGCTGGTCGATGTTACTTATAGGTTGATGTGCGATAACGTTTTCTTGAGTTTGATTTGTTTGCGTTTGAATTTGACTGAAATACGTGGCATGATCTGTTTGTTGTTTTGCCAGTGCCTCCATCATCTGCATCATCGTTTGCAGTTTGGCATTGACTTCTTCCATATTGTTGTTGTCGTTTAGAGAAAGGATTTCTAGTGAAGGGATGTTCTTTATTGGAATATGTGCTAAGTCTCCCGAATCGGTAGACTCAGAGCTGTCTGAATCTGAAGACACGCACGCGCTGTTTCTAATTTTAGATAACAAGTGGTGAGTTTGCTTCAGACTGTTTCTTACTTTATGCTCCTTTGGCATGACATGCACTTAGAAGATAAAAGCAAGCTATATTTTTGTTTGTTTTGAGCCGTACGATCTCTCGGAACTCGTATGACTCCCGAAATGTAATTCTCTTAGAACTTCACAATTTCGGTTGGAGGGGAAGCTCTCTTAGAACTCTTCTCACTCCAGGGGTTTAGCAAATTTTAATTTCTTAATGAGTTCGAGCCTTTCTCTTAGAACGGGCTTCAAACTCACGGAAAAATAAAACGCCAACCTAGGCGATGTTTTCACTTTCACTCGTATTTCGGTGTGGAATAGAGGATAAAGAAAAAAAACACTCACCTTGCAATCGTTGTGCGTGGGTTCTCTCGACGTCCAACTTCACGCGGTGGAACCTCAACTCCGCTGCACCCTCGATGTTAGCGAATGCTTTCGCGGGTTCACTTCGATTCTGGCTGGTAGACCAGAGTCACTACACTGTTTTTCGCGAAATTGTTTTTCGAGCACTGCACGGCTGCGCCAATCCTGGGTTTGCTGGCGGTTCGGGCTTTTTAAAAAACACTTAACTGATTTTCCTCACTAAATCACTTTATTACTTAAGCCGAAACGCAATGAAACACGGATAAAAATAAACTGAACGCCGGTCACGGTCAGTCCGGTGGTTTTGTAGAATTGAACTGCTGACCTAGCAATTCCGGCTGTTGGGCATAAAGGTGTTGACGTTGCATAGCACGTGGCAGTGGTCCGATCCAAAGGTGATGACGGTGCATGTGACGTTGCACCTGTGGTGGCTGGTTCATGTCGTGACTATATACTTCTGTTCAGATAGTCAGGCTGTTATGAAAGCTATTGCTTCGGCCAATTCAAGGTCGAAAATTTTGAGTTGAATTTTTTCTCCTCAGAAAAATGGAAAAATCGTCTCCTTTTTAATTTAAATAGGAGTTTCTATCAAGCCTGATTACCGCATGTCAAACTCAAATTGAGGAACTGATTCAGTGAACTCTGTACACCTTGTATGGGTACCTGGGCTTTCTTTCATCGCTGGAAATGAATTGGCTGATGAGCTAGCTCGCAATGGAGCATCGCATGGCTTCATTGGCCCTGAGCCAGCTATTTCGAAGTGCTGGATTCATCTTCAGATAAATTCTTGGGCGGCAACTCAGCACAAGCAATATTGGAATAGTTTGGAGTCGTGTCTTCAAACTAAATTGTACATCACTGAGCCATCTCCAAGGGTGGTGAAGTATTTAACAAACCTGTCGAAGCAGGATTGCAGTCAATTGGTCAGAGCGTTCAGACTGACCATCAACTATCATATGGCAAATATTCAGTGATGACTTGAACCACCCTAGCGCATGCCCTACTGTCACGTCTATTTAAAGCCATTAGGCGGAATGGACTTGACCTTCTATTTAAATCCCGCGTTCCACTGATCTGGTGATAACCCTCCGACCCCATTCGCTGTGACGCTTTGTTTTGGTTACAACAAATTTCCACCGTCTCGCATTCGAAAACATTGACAACAGGACAACAAATTGTAACGAGCAGCTGCCAAATTGTTTGTGCTTATCTGTGAAATTTTATTCGATGAATGTGTTCTCAGCCGACAATGACCATGACTAGCTTCGGAATCGGTACAATGTAAAAGGGTCACCGTTTCGCCTTCCGACATATGCCCGAAATTTCGTGGGCGACGACAGAGCGGATCGATTAAATTGACGTATTGACAACTGTCCAAACGAGTGTGATAAAATCTACTCATTGTGACGTGTGACCCCATGTTGGTCCTATTAATGGAACACATGTTCGAATTCGATACACGGTTCATAAGATCGGAATGTACCTATCATGATATCTGCCTTTAACGAGTAGTTCCAGTAGCTTAATATGGTAGCATATTTGAAGCGACCTCGGGGCAATAAACTTAGGTACAACAACATCCGTCGAACGGTAGCAACTGAGAAGGCGCAATCGTGGCGGAGAAAAAAAATCCAGAGACCATAATTTATTCTAGCATTTCTTCCACCGGACAGACGACGCACAGTGGCGCGCCTCCATACAAAGGTCGGTCAAAACCTCAAATGTGTCCCAAATCGATTGAACATGATAATAAATATACATGTTTTCCGATAATGAATACTATCCCATTGAGAAAAAAGTCAAAATGAAAATTAAATTTTAAAATGAAATTTACACAGATAAAGTTGTTATTGAAGAAAATTTGGTTGTTCTACAAAAAATTGTCCAGAAACTTATACCATAGTTACAAATTAACTTCCTTTTGGAAATTACAGTTGAGTTGTAAACGAATTATGTAACAAGATGCAGATTTGAATAAGGAATCAGCTAAATTATAATGAAACATGAGAACGACATTTTCAGAGGGGTAAGCAAAACTATTATAGGTCTGCATTGAGGGATTATTTGCTACTAAATTGACTCATTTTTTGAAACACTTCACATAAAACGCAGAGTTTTGAATATTGACCAAATTTTTAAAGAAAGATTGTATTACAATTGTTTGTTACAAATAACGATATAACATGTTAAAAATCAAATACCAATTGTCAGCCATAGGACTACGTTTCAAAATGAAAAATATCGAGCTCAAATCGGTTATGATTTTGTTTGCCGTTTGAATCTTTTAACTCTTCTAACGAAGAGCGAAGGGAATTATGACTTTATAGCTAGCTCAAGTATATAATGTGTGAATATGATGGATTGCTTCAAGTCGAGTCAAGTAAACGACACTTAAGACGGCCTTATAGTTGAGGTCGAAACACGCGTATCTGTCAAAGGAGTGGAAATAAATGGTTTAATACGCGTATCTGTCAAAGGAGTGGAAATAAATGGTTTAGTACTATATTCGGTTTTCAATTATTTCTGAAAGTTTTTGAAATTTTGTCCGCCCATGCGCCACTGTGCAACGGCAACAGTTGGCCGCCGTTCTCGATCCGACGTCTGGTGCGAAATGAAGAGCGAAAAAGAGCCCATCCCGCTATGTATGGCCAAAGGTAAAGCAATTTGATTGCATCTTTTTCATCATCATCTTCGGAGCTCTTATTACTGACTATTTCAAATAACACTCCACGAGCGAAGTGGCTTAAGGGATAGTAGGTATGTGTAGGGACTTGAAGGGAGACAGGCTGCATGACTGATTGCTTCGCCGCAGAGCGATTCCTGGTCGGCATTATCCAATCGAGGATGGAATGAAATTAAGATGTATGCCACTCGAGCGCGAAAAGATAGGGGAGGATCAAGGTGATCCGCAGCATGAGTTTCGACTGTAACCCTGAAGGTGCTTCAATTTCAAGAGTATATAAAGCAGGTATAAAATTTTTGTAACGACAAAGTACTGTAATACGATGAACTGAAATCATTATATTCCTCTGAGGTTAGTGTTCTATTAGCAATTCCACAGATATTAACTAAGAGCTTTCTTTGACAATTGATCATTTTTACATTTGTTCAACATGCGACAACGAACTCTCTGTTCTGCGAAGTCGAGGAAATTTACAACCCAAAAAAAAAATCCTCGATCGGTCTTGATAGAATCTATTTAACCTGTAAGCTGTGGTGTTCTTCTTCTTCTTTTTCATGATATTACGTCCTAACTGGGACAGAGCCTGCTTTTCAGCTTAGTGTTCTTATGAGCACTTCCACAGTTATTAACTGAGAGCTTTCTTTGCCAAAGTTGCCATTTTCGCATTCGTACATCGTGTGGCATGTACAGTCAAGGAAATTTCCATTACGAAAAGATCCTGGACCAACCGGGAATCGAACCCAGACACCTTAAACATGGCTGTGCTTTGTAGCCGCGGACTCTAACCACTCGGCTAAGGAAGCTGTGGGGGTTAACAGGTGGTTCAACTCGATAGCAAGTTTGACATTACTGGGTAGTCTAAAAACAGGAGTTGATGACTATTTTCTAGACGAACTCACGTTGGCTATTAAGACCCATACAACCAGAAATCGCGTAAGGAATTTACGTAAAATGACGTTTACTTGTTCAAAGTGCATCACACCCGCACAACATGGGTAATGAAATCGTTTGATTGACGAGTTTCCACACATATTTTATGAGTTCATCAGTGCATTTTGTTTCGTTTCGTATACATGTAGAAAGTTAGTCGAACCAATCCGTAGCAGCTGTCAAATCATCTTTGTTATCATAAATAGAGTCGTATAACATTACAAATTAATTCGCAATAAAGTCTATGAACTCACAGTGCATACTTTTGTACGCTTAAGAATTTTTGAAGGAATCTTTGCACACATAAGTATCATAGAAGCAAAAGGTGATTTCGTTAAACGTACATTCAGGATGTCTGGGGAGGTATTACTGAACACACATAGGTTAAAACTGCGTTAAACTTTGCTAAGCTAATTCACATCCACGGAATGGAACAATATCGCTACAGTGCCTTACCGATTTTGGCAACAAGGCGTGGTTTTTATATTACCACAATGGGGAATTTTGAAATGCTTATGTTTTTTTAAGTTTAAGGGGGTAGGATCCGTCATTGATTACGGAATTTTCAAAAGCAGTTTTTTCGTTCAATATCAAGAAAATCTACAGGAAAATATGTTCACTGTATTCTATTCTCCAATCGAAACACAGTGAACACATTTTAATCGAATAATTTTGAGTTTTGAACAGAAAAACTGCTTTTGAAGTTTCGATGTTGACGATGATTACGATGAAGGAGCGTTGAACGTTAATCTCTAAAAGAATCAGAAAACGCATGGCAACTACTGTGAATGATATGAATAATGTCTGGGAGCCTTCTTCAGTTCAGCTTTTGTTGTACACAAAACAAGCGTGGTATTACTTTCAGTGGTCATTTGCGACTGTTCTAGAGTGTATATGTGCAATTTTAAAGCATGACCATATTGAAAGTAGCAGATCTGGAATACAGGATTCTTTCGAGTGGATTTATTTTTTCGAAATTTCCTGAACATAGAATGCAATATTGGTTGTCACACGTCTTATGTAGAGGCTTGTTATTTAAGTTGATAAAAGTGGAAGTTCTTATAAATAACTGCGCTAAAATAGATATTATCACAGTTGAAATATAATGTCAGGATTTCTAAGAAAAAGAGAAAACGAAAGATATCCAACAAATGTTTACAGTAAGGTCCATAAAAAATCTACATTCTTTTTTTTTTTGGATCATGGCACTTTTTCAATGCTTTTTATCGAAATCTGAGATTTGGGACATGTATTTCGCTGAGAGTAGCAAAATGTATGAGGATTAGATAGAGTTTCTTGTAAAAAACTGTTAAAAAAATAATTTGTGCCAGAATTGTTGAAGCAACATGAGGAGCAATTTTCGAATTGAAAATTAATGAAAAGTGTTGAAAGTTTTGATGCTGAAATTTCAAATTCCATTCATTTCATTGAGTTTATTTTTTTTTCACAAGAATTAGGCTTTTAAACAAATACTCGAATAAACTGCCTACGAAATCTCTTTGGAACGTATGAATTTTCTCAAGGATTCCACTAATGCATGCTTCTGAAATAAATTATAACTTATTATAACTAATTCATGCTTCTTCAATTAACCAATAACTTTGAAATCTGCGATTTCAGTAATTATTTCCTTCCTTAATTAATTTTTCTGGCTCGCAATGGTCACCACCCTTTTCATTTTGACTTATTTTCACGTTATTTTAACTCATAATGTTAGGTTTCAATACTTAATAATCAATTCAATATGATCAATATGATTCAATGTGTTGCCAAAATCGGGAAGAAAATGTTGCCAAAAACGGGTGTTGCTAAAATTGGGGGTAGACAAAAGCGGGAGTTGCCAAAATCGGGAGGCTACTGTAATTATTGTAGATTTATGAGTGATGAAACATTATAGATTCAGAATATTGTGGACATTCGAGAACATCAGTAAGGTTCATTCATGAGCTTATATAGACTATAGTTAGAATTTGTGGATGTTCAGATAATCTGTAGTAAGACATCTGCTGAAAATTGAATGAGGATTTCACCGAACTAGAATCGATACAACTCGGTCCCTTCAAGACGATATTCCTATAACTCGATATCTTCACTAGTCGATGTCACGTGAGAGGTAAATTACTCTCCATAACTCGATATCTATTTCAAAATCCCAATATTCCCATTCCTGTGGACAAATTGCTGCAAATATTGAGCTTTGGCAAAGAGAGCACTTAGGTAAAGACTCTGGAAATATGCATAGAAAAAAAAATGCTTAGAAGCAGACCGTGTTCTAGTGGAAACGTAATGTCAAAGAAACGAAAAAGTAGATTTTACAAAGAGTTAATAAATTTAACTGATTGCGTGAATAATAATCAACTTCAATATTCTGTATTATATAATTGTGAGCACACGCTCCACACAGTACTTAGTGTTGAGTCATTTGGACGTGAACCCAATATATCACTTTAGCGCTCATGCATAACAGCTTAGCTAACAGGTTGATAGGCAACTGGCCTTCGAGAGGAAAGCCATCCAATAATGAGATAATTTCAAATGAAATTTGCGACGCTGTTACCGACCCGCACACTTATCTAATATCGGATAATTAATCGATCAAATTTGTGCGAGAATGGACTTGACCTTTCTCTCTCCGAGTATTATTGTGTACTAATGAAGGCTAATTACCAAACAACTTTCTCGTGTTTGAAAATTGACTTAATCTGTTTCTTTTACAGCTATTTTGGAATATGGCCTTTCTTTAAGTGATTTGATAAGTATTTTCACAGTTTTATTAACAAAATTTGCACGTGTAGTTGAAAATTTCTTAACTATAATAATAGCAGCGCATAATGATTTTCATACAAATGCTCAATTTTTTATTCTTTCATTTTTAATAACCTCAATTTTTAATACAAAATTTTAATAAATATCTACCTAACATTAAGTTCTTGAAATTTATAGCACATACTATTTGAACAACCTCCACCTTATTGATAAATGTTCACACAAACAAAAACTGTCAAAATAATTGTATAATAAAAAAAAAATTAATAAAAAAACTTCTATTATTTCAAACAATACCATCAACCATCAACATTTTTGATAAAAATCGACATACTATTCAAAGCGGTTCTGCATTATTGTTAGAATTATTGATGATAATTATTGTGTTTTCACTTAGAAATAGCTGAGGTCATATTAAAACTGTTATCTTCATTAAATCGGAAAAATGTCCACCGAAATTGTTCCACAGCCCTATCATTTGAAGTAAAATTTTATTGCAATGACAAAAAATAATATATTTCATTAGTTACTCACAGGAGATTTATAAACTTTGTATCATATTACTGTTGTTCTCCTCGAATAGATCCTTTCATCGAATTACCGCTGCAAGATAAATCCCATATACCGAAAACGAACAACTGAGTATCCTTATTGCGACCATAATAACTTAATTTTTCGCTTTCAGCAGCTGCGAGCCACTGCTCGTTGCTCGAGGCCATTTCTCAGTTCAATTTCCTTTCCTCGCAGGGTATAAACCGGTAATCCCCGTAAATTAAAAAAAAAACTGCCAAAAACAAGAAATCTTCCCATTCTTTGCTACCTCCGGAACAAAACGTGCATTTCTGCAGCGCCCGGAACGTTTGCAGTTTTATCGGATCAAACCAATCTTGTTAAAATTGCAATGAATACAACGGCTAATCCCAAGTTCAGGAGTTTGGTCAGGTTTCTACTTTTCTCTAGATGAGGAAAAGTATTGTCCTTTCGGTTCTGCTTACTACAACCACTAGTACTCACTTCCATCGAAGTCAATCATCAAAAAGTGCAGCACAGTTTTGCAGTAGCGATCCATTTTCGAAAAGTACCTTTTCCCTTTCTGTAGCCAGTTCCAGTAAAATTTATAACTTACCATTTAGCGGCTTGCTCTCGGTGAAGCTCTGACGAACAGCCGAACAACACTGTGGATTTAAATTATATTTTCGTGTACATTTCACAGTTTACTCAAGCGAGAGGAGACCCCAGCCAACGGTTGAGGCTTCAAGCGAAGTATTCGATACCACCACAATATACCTACTATAACTCGAGTAAGATATCTACCGAGAATTGGGTGAATGAGAGGGTGAGCTGAACTCGCATAAGGTTTGGCGCGTGATGGATTTTTTGTTGCTCGGATCAAATTAATATAATCGAATTGAGAGGAATGCTTGTGGCAGCAGCAAAAGTGGTAGTTGATAGGAAATGGTGTCATTTCATGGATAGCTTAAGCATTTAACATGACTTTTTAAGCGCAGTAAAAGAGGTTTCCGGATTTTTATGGATGTCAAATAATTTTAGGCAAAAAATATGGCTTAATTGGTAGCAAATCTTTTCAAGGAATTTCAACCTGGCTACACTGATAAAAATCCACACGCTCGATCTGTGTGTTTAAAATTATGGATCGATTCATGAACGTCCATATCGATTTGCTATGATTTTCTTGCAAACTTCGTGTGTGTTACACATTAAATTCCTGTGTTTTGCTTCATGGATTGATTCATCAACCGATCAACAGGGATTCCATATTTTTCCACATAAGTTCCCGAAGCTTTCTCTTCAGATTCGTATGAGTCAACCTATGGACGCATAGATCATCACTCCAACACGGATTCAGTGTGTTTTACTTATGGTTATCTTGTGTCATAATCATCATGTTAAAGTTGGCCGATTCATTGATTTGCGCAATGAGATTGTTATGATGAAATCCATGAGCTATGCTATCGATTTCCATGTTCAAAGCTTCTAAATTGTTTGTGATCAACCCATGGGATGCATAGTGAACTGAATTGCGGTTGGACCTCTTGTCGAACGACAGTCATCATCATGCTTCCAAAGAGAAGAAGCAAATTTTGAAGCTGAAAGTGTTAGATGAAAATTTGAGAATTCGATTTTTCTTTTATTAGTGAAGTTGACCAATATACGAGAATTCTACCTTTCTATAAGAAAACATTGATTATAATGTATAGTTTAGTAGAAAAATCGGATTCCACTAACAGATTTTCCTGGCTTTCAGTTTCGAAAAAAAAAATGGTATATGCTTATCCCTGGCTTCCCAAATTATGGATTTGCGGCGCCCCGCTTGTTGCTGGCTCACGGGTTTGAAAAAAAATCAAGAGAGCTTGCGAAAAGCAGAGGAGCCTCGGATCCATATTTTGGGGAGCAAAAGTTATTCTACCAATTTTTTTCTTTCAGTCCCATGACATTTATGTTCTATCACACATGACTATCTAAAGCTACTACATTTCGAATTCAATAAGCAAATTAGTTGGTTTTCATGATTTAATATTTGGAAATTCATGTTTGTTTCACATGACAACCTAATGTTGATACACATGGTTATACCGTGAAATCAATGATGAAATCCATATGGCTACCACACTCAAATCATGTGGTTTTCCTCATTGCGCAAATCTATAAGTAAAACACACGACCTTGACGTGTAGATTTTTCTCAGTGTATGTTTCTTCAGATGTTTGGCAAAAAAAATGCATCAGTTGATTAGGATAATATTGCATGAATAAACTTATTGCTTAAACTCTAAACTACATCTTTGCAAGAAAACTTTTTATTTAAAAATTTATTTTTGTAATTTTGACGAATTCCCAACCCATTTGTACCAGCATTTTTGAAGCCACTCTTCCCAGTGGCGCAACCAAGGGGGGGTTTTGGGGGTCAAAACTCCCTCCAGAGACGAAAAAATATAAGGTATACCAAGTATATATTTTAAATTCCTTATGTTTTTTTTTTAAATCTTAGACCCTTGAAGAGTTTGATATAACAAAATTACCTGTAAAAAATACTTTTGTAATGAAGCTAATAAATAACAAATTTTTCTAGCATTTTTTAAGAACAAACTGAACGTGTCCAAAGTTTGTCAAGCCTTCAAATATATTCAAATCTTTTTACTCATGCAACCTTCATGTTGCCTCACCATTTTGCCAAATGTTGCGACCTTCAGAGCATACGAGTTTTCGAAGAAGTGGTTCTTTGATTTTTAAAGATTGTGGAAAAATTGCTAATGCTATTGAATTATGTAGCTGTCCATTAGCTTTTTCAACAATTTTGAGTTGTTGTGGGAGTCGATTATAAATTATATTCTATGTTTTGAGTAAATCATGAAAATGTGCTTGTTCGATGTTATTTCAAAAATTGTCGGAGCTCGGATTTGTCTATTAGAAGAACGATCTCATTAGCGTCATATTAAAATAGTGTATCAATCGGATTACAAAGTCATCCAAAAATAAAGTTTATTGGACGTATTGATAATTTAAAGGTGTTAAGCCTTCGGTCATAAAATCTTCACAATAAAATCAAAAACTATTTTTGAGCTTTGGACTTGATTCACTGGATTACCAATTCTTTAAGATTGGACAAATACAGCCGCCTCTCCACATCTCGAAATCGAAGAGACCATCGAGATAAAGGAGAGATCGAGACATAGAACAAATTTTTAATGAATACTAGATTGAAAATCACTCCGATACCAGGAAAATTCAAAACAAACAGACGTCATTTCGCCTTCGCAAATTGTTGTGAACCTCTGAAATTTAGTCTAGTAACCTTTGATAATGGGCATATCGAAATACGGAGGAAAAATCGAAAATGAAAATCACATCGAGATAGAGAGTAGAAGCATTAACCTAAGAATGCTAATGTCGCTGCTGTTCTTGTTACCAACATCTAGTTTGCCACGAACTGACAGCCTGAGTACCGGGCATCAAAGTGTCAAATTAATTATAAAAACATAAACAACGACAAGGCATTGAACAAACAATGAAAAACCACAATTTAAGGTAAGAATAATTGAAATCAGTTTTGTGACAACAGCGCTACTAGCGTTCTACTACTAATATTTCTATTAGATAGAGAGATATCGATATAAGGAGGATATCGAGATATGGAGAGTGAAAATGTATGCAGAATGAAGGGACCGAACAAATCATCGACATAAGGAGAGATATCGAGATGTAGAACATCGAGATGGGGAGAGGTCAACTCTTCTTTGTAGTTTTTTTCTGGCACTGGAGTTTTACAATGCTGATCTACTTTGGACCTTTGCAATAATAGTTGCATTAATTTGTATTGCAAATTGCAAATCGAAAATTACTCGAGAACATATTTAAGCAACAACAGAGAAGAAGAGCGGTTGAATGGCATCACGCTAATATATTTTTTTTAATTATTCTTAATTCATTTTCACTATTCAGGAGGTAAAACACACCTAAACTCTTCAACAATCAGGTTGAATCAAACTTTTATCAACAAAAAACTTATCTCAAAATTTTCTTGCAAACTAGAACCAAATCCTGGTTGCGCTACTGTTTTCCACATTTATAAAAACAATATTATAATCAAGTTCCTCAAAACTTTTGCCACAAATTAATTTTAAATTAGCCAAATCATATTAAGAGATTAGTTCATACTTTCAACTTGAGTTTCTCATGGAAGACAACCATTCCCTCAATGTCTACTTTTTATCGACAAATGGATTCTAGACCGTGTTCCTGTACACATCTAGAAACATAACTTAACCTTTCAAAAGTTCAAAGATTTTCCTCGCATTCCCTCCATAGAATCATTGATTCTGTCAATTCTTATACTGAGGTATTTCGCAGGAAGTTATACTAGAAATTGCTCCAAAGTTTTCTATTTTTTTTTATATTGAAGTTTTTCCAAAGTCCTCCAGATTATTGGAATGTATCACAATTTGCCTCAGAATTTTTTTTTCTGGAAACTCTGCTTCAAAACCCTGGATAATACAATGATACTCAAAGGAAAATGTATTTAAATCATTTCATACCTTAAAATTTCAGAGAAAAATTGTTGAAAAACCCCAGATAGATGATTTCTGGTAGAGTTCTGGAGAATCTGCTACATTTCTAGGATAATTTCAAAAAAGATTCCGAAAGAGAATTTTTGGTTTTACTTTTTCAAGATTTTAATTATCTTATTATCATTTAACTCTAGAGAAAATATTATAAATAATCACTTATTTTTTGTTATTTCGACATTTGATTGACATTTGTGATTTCGACGATTGAAAACTTCTAATAAAAATCATCTCATATCCCAAAAAGAAACACTTAATAAAATCAATACACAAAAAGGTAAATGCTAGGAGTTTTGAAGAATTCCTATATGTTGGTTCCTGATTTCTAAAATTCCATCAGAAATTTCTCAACAAATTTTTCGATTTAAGATGAGATTATCTTGCATATTTCTTCCAAACTTTTTTCTATGTGGTACTCTAGAAATTTGATATAAGTTGGATAGGAAAATATAATGATTTTTAGAGTCATTCGTAACGAAATCTCCGAAAAAATAATTCAGGTGTTTCTGGAGAAAATTTCAAGAATCTGGAAGAATAACTGATGCTATTTCTGAAAAAGATTTTTGGGAAGTACTAGAACTAATTGCAAAACAGTCTAATAAAAGTAGATACAAACCGAATTTAGTACTATACCATTTAATTCCACTAGAGTTTATATCCTTTGATAGATACGCGTATTTCGACCTCAACTGTAAGGCCGTCTTCAGTGTCGTGTACTAGAAGTCGAGTCTAGTACACGAAACTGAAGACGGCCTTACAGTTGAGGTCGAAAAACGCGTATCTGTCAAAGGATACAAACTCTAGAGGAATTAAATGGTATAGTACTAAATTCGGTTTTTATCTACTTATAAGTATTCTACTAAACAGCTAGAAGATTTTATTAGAATAGTCCAATAAACTTATTCAAAAAATACTCAGAAGAATCGCTTGTGTTTCTTTTTTATTGACACTGTCTTTAGCTTCGCTGTATAGATTGAATAACCCTTAAAATACTAATAGATTTGTCTAACAATATTCTTAAAACGATTTCTACAAATATTAAAATCAAAGACATCCACTTCATTTAAAAGGTTGAACCATTTCTCTAGAGGATGATTTTGGTCAAAAACAGTACGGTGTCGAGTTGTCCGGAATAGAGAACGTTGACGTAAAAGACGCGCTGGTACAAAGAAATTCGCCTGCTGCAGAAGCTCTGGGCAGTCAATCCGGTTACTTATTACGTCATAAGCGAACATCCTTTGAAGGCTTGTGTTGCTTGAAGAAAAAAAAAAACCTCTGAACACTTGGATGAATCTCTGATACAAGTTTTCGGAAGAACCTTGGGACGACCTCAGAGGGGAAACAATAGTTCTCAAAAGAAATCTCTGAACAAATTGCTTGGGAAATTTTTGAGTGTTTCCAAGGTAGAGTTGAACGTATTCCGCTCAAAAATTTATAGGAATGTAAGAATTTAAAAAAATGTTAGATAGGCATATTTGAAAAAGTTTTAATGTATAATTTCTGAGAGAATTTTGAAGAACTGTAGAGGGCAACATTATGGATTTTTAAGGGAATCTAAAGAAACACTTAGGGAATTTTCAGTGGCAGATAGATCTGCGAAGAATTTCTTTGAGAAATATTTTCCCAATTTAATTTTGTTTATCTGTTTATGAAAATCTTCTAGAACATTGAGATGAATCCTTGGTCCTGGAAAAATCATTTAATTTAATCATTTTTGCCGGAAGTGCTGGATAATTTTTGCTGCGAATTTAGCAAGTTCCGAGAGATTTTCTGAACGATTTTCCAAAGGAATCGAAAGAGACACTTCAGGAAAACATCAACGGAAAAGTTGGAAAAACTAATGTTGAACTCTCTGAAGAATTTGTTGAAAGAATCATTGCTTAACGATCTTGAAGACAATATTAGTGAGACTCCTAGAATTTATTGTACTATTTCAAAAAACGATAACAAACGAATAAAATCAATACAAATCTATGCAAACCACGGAATTTGTGAAAATCGTAATTATTGCGACCGAGATTACTTCTGTAAACCAAGAATTTTGCTGCTCCATACAGGTATGTTTCGTTTTTATCAACACGATCGGCAATTTTCAGTTGACAAAAACGGAATAATTTTCTTATACAAAATATTTTACAAATTTTAAAACTTTTTTTTGTGTTGATAAAAACGGAATAATTTGTTGACGAAATCGGAACGTGACAAAATCGGAGCATGACAAAATCGGAACGTAATAAAAATTGAACGTATTTGAAGAATCAAATCAATCTTAATTGTCGCACAAATGGTTTTAAGAAAAATTGGAAATGTAATGATTTAGTAATGATAACAAGGGAAATGAATAAACACGTCATATTTCAGCAGGTGTTGACCTCAATGGGATCCGGAATAACTTTGGAACCGTTTCATGTGTCCCTGGTGAATTTGATGCCATTCACTTTGTAAAAATCAGTATGAAAATGACATTTCAACAGCTGGTCGAAGGTTTGAAAATCCTCAAAACAGAAGTTGGGTATGCAAAGGTTAACCATACTTGTTTCGAAATCTTTTATTTGATATTGTTTAATATCTTTCATCAACGTACCAATAGATCAGAACCACGGTATCAAATTCAATTTGATTTCACATGAATTTGTGAATGATTGGCAATGAGACCTGAATCAACAGATGTTGTTTTCCAGAGACATAAATTTGTGTTGTGTTGTGTTGTTTGTGTTGAGCAGCTTCCTTGCAACTTGTAATCCTTATCCAACAAGCTTAACAATCAACGAAAGATGTCCGAAGCAAACAGTCTGCTCTCTCCCGTTTGAGCCTAGTATAAATAGATTTCGACAACGCTTGCGAGTCCGCATTTTCATGATCACACATATGTGCGAAATTAGTCGTACCCTCGTCGGCGGCCGACAGCAAACAAATCCTATTGGACGCAAAGTTTACCCAAGTGAACAAATCCTTTTCGGATTAGGAGGCGATTAAGTGCCGCTGTTTGCTTGTACCTACAGAAAGTAAGCAGTTTTGAAATACATAATGCGGTACTTGAAGGCAAACGGGAAAACGAATCTTGCGCGCGTTCGTTCGGTTCCGTAGTTACGCTTGAAACCACACATGTGTGATCATTTCCTTGATTTGCATGAAATGTGCTGCCAGTCGTCAACGAACGCCGAGAACTTTGCAAACCACAAACTACAGTTAGGATATGAGGCGGTAAAAAAAAACTGTGGATGATTGCCGTCCGAGGCAGAAGTTTGCTTCCTTGCTTGTTGACTGTTGACTTAAATGCGGTGGCAGAAGCAGGAGCTAGATATTACTAGATAGAAAAATAACTGCTGCTGAGAAAGCGGAAGGCTGTGTATTAGACTGATCCAGCTCAGTACGGGAGACAAATAAATAACCAACTGATATATTATATGAAATGTTATAGGCAAGGATTAAAAATTTGAGAACTCTTGGCCATTTTGGCCCATTCTTACTCCCAACGACGGTATTCCATAATACTTTTCGATCACAGTGCGCGTAAATTTGCGGAATTTTGGATAGAACTTGGATGGAATAGTTTTTGTTTGACAAAACTAAGTTGAATGGTGATATGATGAGAGATAAGATAATGTGGAAACATCTAACTATAACGATACAACTCTAATAACTGAATACTAATAATGAATCATTCTCATTGTTAATGCTATAACTGTATAAAATTTAGAACTCATCAGAAACATGAACCGCCTCGGACAGCTAATTCTGTATTATATTATAAAATGTGCAATTCTCTAAAAGAATTATCTAAAACACTTCTAGTAATAATTTCAATCTTATTGAATACCGATTTTTTATCCTTTTTTTAATCATGGTCATATATGATTATAAGGTTAAGGTTAATGCTTCGAATTCGTTCAAGTTCCTTCGTGCCCTCGCGAATGTCAGTCTGCCACAATTTCCAGGAATTCATTTATTACACATCCATCCTCCATAATCAAATCTATACCAAACGTGTGGTGAAACATCTGCCTCCCAACCAGAACTTTTCAAACTAATGCAGTACGTACATAATTGATTCGAAACTCACCCCATTCCATTTGCAATCACGTACCCCCGTCCAGTTACAACATTTCAACCGGATACATTGTAGTTCGTTCCGGCACACCTTTAACCCCAATCAAAACAATACCTCATGCCCCCTATCAGCTATAAGTATTACAAACGGCGTCGATCGCATGGCAGTAGGTAGGTGCAGCAGGGACCTACAGCATAATAAACTCACTCGAAATCAAATTTGGCTGTTTGTGTTATTGCAATCAACGAGTCAGGGTCGCGTGCGCTGTTTTGATGGCCCTCATGCGAGCACACATTAATCGAATATCCTCGTAGAATAATCAACCGTGCCTCCCGGAGCCTAGAGCCAAGCAGCCAGAGCCATCAAGTGGTGGCAACAATATTTGCTTTAAGAGTTCAGCCGTCCACCGGCTTTGTCGACGCCAGCCGGCTCTAATTTTGATTGCTGTTTATATTTGTGTCAATCACGAGATATCAGTTTTCCCGTTGTGTTTTAACGGTGTGGACCTGTGTGGACATACTTTAGTTTTATACCATACGGGGATAGGGTGCTTTTTAGCTTTTAAAAGATTTAAAAGATTGGGTGTCTAAATTTCGGCTTCAGTATCATGTTTTTTCACAGCCTATTTCGTCATTTAGGGTTTAGAAAAGACATAAAATGAAGTTGAGCGCAAGTCGATAACACAACAAGTTGAGAACAACGGAATGTGTTGGAGATGCAGTTTTCTTTATATCATACATTAGAGCAAATATTTCCAGCTTCAAGTAATCAATGTACACCGTGATCAATATATTCTCATATGCTTTTTCTTTACTTGGTTATAATTTAACTGAATGTAGGATGATCTTATGTTTCGGTAGAAAACTTAAACGATTGGTCACCACCACCAATCGATTAAGTTTTCAGCTTTAACGGATGTTTGGTTCTCCAGATCCGTGCTCTTGAAAATTTGAAGTTTGGCTTCGATTCATCTTTACTTCAACTCAAAGAAACTCTTGGATAATCGCAAACGATTGTTGAACTCTAAAATTGATTGAAGACATCTGAGCCGGTTATGTGTAAATTAAAATCATTATCGTCAGGGAGGTCATTGGTTACGCCTGTAGATTTGAAGTAATCTATTCAAATGAGTACTTACATAATAGAACAGAATTGTTAGATCCTGCATGACTGTGAATAGCATAAACCTCAACGTAAATGGAAAATACTTCCGTAACGCAGGTAGATCACCTTTACGAGGAGCGCATCTAATTTTGAAGATATACCGGAGTTCCTTAGGGGACCGACATTCCCATATACAATTTCAGAATATCTCGGAGTTTTCTGAGAATTCGAGAGAAAATGGCGTATGAATTTTGAAAAACAAAAAAAAAATAATGGTGATTTACAAAATTGTTTCAATTTGTTGGTTGAAAAATGATGCTGCCGGTAGAGGAGTTAAGGCTGAAACACATACTTTACTACAGAATAGCTTTTATTACGCATTTTTTCTTGTTAAAAATGACGCATGAACTGGAACATGTTCATATCTCTATGCGATAGAAGAGAAAAGTATTACTAGGGTGTCCACAAGCAGGAAAAACCCGGAAAACCAGTATTTATTAGGGAATTTTATTAAACCTGGTAAAAACCTGTAATTATCAGGGAATTTAGATAACATTCAAGTGAATTTCTTTGAGGTAGTAATTCATGGTAGAAAGGATTTTTGTGTCAAAACTCCCAAAAAATTTCGAGCGCGTCGCTATCAAAACATTCCTTACGTTGTTCAGCGAGGATCTTTTCGGGTATGAAATTTTATCGAGTTCCCAAGACATGATTGAATATTATGAATAATATTTGATCAGTAATGGATTCACAGTTTTTGAAATTATTCAAAATTTGAAAAACTTTTTTTCATAAACTAATTTGTACCTAATTCAAAAAACTTTCAATTTGAAATGTCGAAATAATCAAATTGATCTATTAAGCAGTGATCTATTTCAATGCAGATCTGAAAAGTCTCTGATTTTGATTAAAGGTCTCTAAACTCTTTATTTTGTTCCTATACTCGAATTTTTGAAAAATACATTCACATTTCCATGGAGAATCTCCCAGAAAAAAAAACCCTGGTAAAATACTAGGACAAATATTTAATGACTTCCTTGAGAAATTTCAGAGAATTACTGTATGAATGCCTAAAGAAATGTAACGCCTGGAAATATCGTGTTGATTCGAAGTGTCCGGATGCTTCAAATCCCGGACACCAGCCATGAATCACTCTTTTCGATAACTTTTATGCATGGAGAATGTAGAAGACATCTTAATTATGGATTCGGAAATCAATCCTAAATCACAGTGAAAAAGGCCAGTGTCCGGCTTCGAAGCGTTTGGCAATTCGATGCAGCACGGTATCCTTGGAGAAGTTCCTAGTAAAAATCTTAAATATGAAGGACAATTTTGTAAGAAATCCCTTGGTTGAATTTTTGAAAAAGCTCTGAACGGGTGTCCTAAAGAAATCAATGAAAGAACCGCAAGATAAAATCCTTGAGGAATTAGGGCTCTCTGGAAGAATCTATCGTACCTGCCACACGATAGCCGAATGCGAAAATGGTAACTTTGGCAAAGAGAGCTCTTAGTTAATAACTGTGGAAGTGCTTATAAGAACATTAAGCTGAGAAGCAGGCTATGTCCCAGTGAGGAAGTAATGTCAAGAAGAAGAAAAAGAAAGCCAGAAATCTATCCATCAATCCTAATCTGATGAAAAAAAGAATCGCTGAGAATCAAACTTTGTAAGCTATGCTCTGGGTGATGGGGGAATTTAAACATCCAGCAGCAAACAGCTCTCAAATAATTGGCACCACATTTACAGCAACATAAATAACTGAAAAATGGTTATAATCACAAAAAAAGGTATCACATGCCAATTAAACATTCATTGGATTCTAGATATCGTGATTTCAGAGTCATGGTATAGAAAGCGTTACTAAGCAAGCGTGCCAGTGGAACAGGCATGAACTGTGTTCTAGGATTAGTGGTTACGTTCATGAAAAAGGAACGCAAAGACTCACGCTTTTGGGAACTAAATCATGAAACAGAAAAAGCAATGCGTTCCGTTTACCATGACTGTTTGTTCACGAATAAGGGAACGGATTTTTTTTCGTGTACTAATATTTCTATTGGTGGGACAGCCTACTGATCTTGAGTTCGATGACGAGTTGCTTTTGAACATGGGGCTTCGTAGCCGTGCGGTTAGTGTCACCGAGGCATTTATCCCCATCGTGCTAAGGAGGGTGGGTTCGATTCCTGCCTCAGGCTGTGAAAAACTTTTCGAGAGGAATGTTTTCCAACTGTGCCACTGGGCGTTGCATGCTAGTCCGTTGTATAGTGTGATGCTTCTTTTAAAGGGTAAATTGCTCACTGGAAGCATTAACTTGTAGTGTCTTTTTTTTTTTGAGTACCAAATAAAGCATCTTTGCTAAGTTTTTCTATGTTCACTTAATTCGAATGACGCCCCAAATCCAAGTATTCTTATTTTTTAAGATCCCTCATGATATTTTGTACAATATTAGAACCAACATATTTGAATGATTTTTTCAATTCTTAGTTTGTTTCGACTATTTTAGGATGCTTGTGCAATTTCTGCTTCACAAAAGTATAATATTTTTCGATTGGTTCTATCTCTGGGTTATTTGGAGGATTAAGATTCTTTGGTACGAAATTTAACTCATTTTCCTCATATCAATTCTGCACCAGTTTTAAGTGGTGATAGGTCACCTATAGGCAAATTTAATGCGCCACCATCATAGAGGTCGCTAGGGAAGAAGGAAAGAAATGTCGTTGAAAATGTTTGTTTACGTCAAAAATTCAATTTTTCGACCCAAATATTAGCTCAATCAATAAATTATTAAACTATTTTCCATTGGCATAATCATTTTGACCCTTTATTCTTGCGATACGCGTGATTTCACAGCAAATTTAACCACAAACAAAGAATCCGGAAGTTTATAACCTATGTAGCCAAACACCAATTTTCCAATTTTACCCCACTAATCGTGCATGAGCACTGATTGGATCTGTACATTTTCGAAGGAAAAAAAGTTTATCATGTTTTTAAATGCTCTCTGATCGTCTACAACATAACTATTCCGAGAAAAAGTGTAATATGTGTGCTCCTCCCTATGCTGCACACGGTGCGTTCTCAACCCAACCTCTTTTATGACGGTTCTCCTACTAGCCACCAGATGTCGAAGTAATCGTTCAGCTTTGAAAATATTAGCCTATTTAGGCCAAAAATATAGTAGCCTCAACAACAGAAGGAGATGGTTTTGCAAACATTCGTTCTCGTACACTTCGTCGTTCACGGTTAAAGTCTTTACAAATGGAGCACCAAACCATGACTTTCAAGAATAAATTTAATATTTGGGTTCATTCACATATTTCATAACGCTGAAAATGGCAATTTTCGACACCCACCCACCCCATCGTACCGCTTTTTGTATGAATATTTTACAAATTGTGTATGAGCCGTAACATCACGAGGACACCCACCCACCCCGTTCAGCGTTATGAAATTTGTGAACAAGCCCTTTTATGTTGCTGTTGGTACTCTGGGACACCCAACCTGTCTATTGTAATATAGAACCGATGACCTGGAATCCTCTAAAAGTCTGTCATATGCAGATTTCATCATACATTGCGCAACAGGATGTTTTTGTCGGCGTTTGCGGTGCGATTCTGGACTTCAAACATGCGTAGTCCTCCACGATGCATAAACTTCTGCACAAAACTCTTGGTCAAGGTTAGCTTTATGCAATATCTTAGACAGAATTGTTCAGTTTGCACCTGAAGGCTTCAACTACTCTCCTGTTGCCCTTAACGCTCTTATGGAGATGGCTTTGTCCTCTTCTTTTTTACCATCGTTGGTCAGACGTTCTTTGTGACGTTTTACTACACGGGAAACAATAAAATTTACAATTTCCAGCTTATTTTTTTCTTATTTATACAAACGGCCCATGTATACCATTTGAAGTTCCTTCACTGAACGCGGGTCAACAATTAAAAGTGCATGATCTCTTTTTTTCGAAAGATTACGCAGTAATCAATAAACTTTAAAGATGAATCATATTAATTCACTTGAAAGTTCCATTCAGATCACAATGACGATTAGAGATCTTACAAACGATATAAAAATGATGAAGTCTCATTATCAAATACAATTCAGTTAAACAAAACTTAAGCTTTGATATTGCTCTACCTTGAAATAACTTCAAAATGCATCTGAAAGCTTGAAACACTATTGTATCAAAACTATGTTTCCTCATTAATTTTTATTCATATGAAATTAGGGTATTTTTATACCTAGGATTATTATTTTATAGCTGTTTGCGTTTGACGTGCAAATCTTGCCCAAATTGGCTTCAAATGAGGCAATACAACATAATCAAATGACTCTAAGCAACCACTATCAATATCACCGCCAATCTAGCAATGAATGTCTATCTTCGACTTCGCCACTCTTGTGAAAAATCTTACGGCGTTTGGTGTTCCCGCATTTGATATTTGCGCTTCAAAGGCACACAGCTATAAAACCTCAAAAAAAAACCTGGAAATATCAGGGAATTTCATTTCTGTAAACAAGTAGACACTCGGATTGTATATTTCAACAACATGAAAAGATTCTATTGGTTTTAGCGCTGTTGGCAGAATCAAAATTGGATTTTTCTTTGTATGATTTACCTTGGATCTGAGATAGGTGTGCACGTCTAAGAGCGGAATCTAGAGATCTACTATTTTATTTGATATCACACTATTTTCTTAGCTTTGAGATTACAATGAGGTGTTCTGAAAGCCAATGTTTTTTACAGTGATGCTTCACAGAAACGTTTCTCCTTGTGCTGGATTTTCAATATGTTTGAGAAAGAAACTTCGGCTTCGATACGTTCGAGAAAGATAGTGTTCCTAGAACAAACGGGAGCTCTTTTCCGACTCTTTTAAGCAGTTTGCAAACTCTAGATTCTGGTGCAAAATCAGCTTTAAGCTGCAATATTTATTTTAATTAGTTTAGTTGTGAAAATACATACAAGGGTAACTTACAATTGTTCGGTTTGAGCTTGTTACAAATTGTTCTGTGTTCGCCTATTGTCTGTTTGGCTACCAACCTGTGATTTAGATTTAGGTTAGTTTTAGTAATTTTATGTAATTCAACCACTTACTTTCTGTGATAATGAACTGTGATAAACTAACTGTGATAGCGCTAGTTTTAAGTTAGATTTAAGTTTTGAATTCACTGTAAATATAGGGACAAATTTTAGAAACTAGGATAGTTCAATTTTAACTAATTTACGTTGATCAAGGTGCTGCCTCGAAGAGTAACAAAGAACAGTTTCAACTTTCTTTCTCTTTGTCACGACTTGCTATACCGCATATCTTTGCATGGATGACATTGCTGCTCATCATCATCGTTCAGCCGCATCAACACTGCGGGGCAGTGCTGGCAGCAACATCCTCCCCCCCGTAACACTGGCCATCGGTTCCAGTTTTACCACCTAACTCTACCTCCAACACGGCCAACTTCGATACCGGTCTACGCAATATCCCCCTCGCAGTTTGAACTGTAGCTTGGCGTATCCTGCCGTCTGCTGCAACAAGAACGTCCTTAACTCTTCCGCGAATCCAGCCGTTCCTTCGACCATCATCCACTATTAGAACTAGATCTCCTTCAGCTATGGGCGTTACTTCACCGAACCACTTCATTCGCTTGGTCAACATCGGGAGATACTCTCGAATCCAACGCTTCCAGAAAACGTCAAGTTGATGTTGTATCAGGTTCCAGGAATTCTTTACAGCTACGGCTGGATCATTGAATGGTATTGCCGGCTGTCGAACACCTCTAGAGCTTCCAAGAAGGAAATGATTTGGAGTGAGTGCTTCTCCTTCAGCAGCGTCTAAGGGCAGGTAAGTAAGCGGTCGGCTGTTGACTATTCCCTCGGCTTCAACGACTAACGTTGCTAATCCTTCGTCGTCTAGCTTCCGATCACTGTTGTACGCAGTTTCCATGGCCGACTTTATCGAGCGCACCATTCTTTCCCACGCTCCGCCCATGTGAGGTGCGCCAGGTGGAATGAATATCCATTTGGTATCTGTATTAGTGTACGTCGCAGCTAATTCGTCTTGCATCTTCAGGAGTTGTTCTTTTAGGAGGCGTTCAGCTCCTTGGAAGTTGGTACCATTATCCGTGTAGATGTCCGCCGGTGCTCCTCGACGACAAACAAATCTTCTAATACAGCTCATGCACGAAGACGTAGAAAGACTGTGAGCCACCTCAACATGAACGGCTCGTATGGTGAGACAGGTGAAGATACAGATCCAGCGTTTCGCAGCACTCCTACCTACTTTCACCAATAGTGGTCCGAAGAAGTCGATGCCAGTGTACGTGAAGGGCCGTGAATACGAGGACAGACGAGCTACAGGCAGCGGCGCCATTCGCGGGATCTTCGGAGTTGCTTTATTCACCTTACACCATTGACACGCTTTAGCGATTTGTTTCACCACCGTTCTTAGTCGAGATATGTGGTAGAATTGTCTGATTTCGTTGACTACTGTTTCGGAATTCCCATGATGGAAGGCTCGATGGAAATCCTCCGTTACTAGATTTGTCACCAAATGTTTTCTAGGAAGAATAACAGGAAACATTGAGTCAAATGCGGTATTCGGTGCGGCACCAATTCTACCGTCGACGCGTAGCACTCCGCATTCGTCAATCGTTGGCGTCAACTGGTACAAGCTGCTTGTTTTAGGTAATCCGGTTAGGCCCCGCGAAAGCGTAATCATTTCATCTGGGAACTCCTGCCATTGCACAGCCCGCAACACAGTGTTCTTCGCTCTCCTCAGTTCCTCAGGGCTCAAGTATATTGAATTTTGCGCTTCTCCTCGATGTTTGCGCCTACAGTTGTCGACAAATCGATGCATATACGCTATTGCGCCTAGTAGTTTTCGCCATTTTGAGAACCGACTGAAGTCTACAACGCTCTCAGGAATGATGACCTCTTGTACCATGAAACAGGGCCGTAGTTCTTCCTCAGATTGAATTGGAAATGACGTTTGTTTCGGCCACTCCTCTTCGGAAAGACGCAGAAATTTCGGGCCTTTAAACCACTCATCGTTATCCTTCGGGCACGCATTCTTTCCCCATTTCGTTGCAGCGTCTGCTGGGTTCAGCTTAGTGGGAACCCATCGCCATTCTTCCACGTCTGTGGTTGATAACAGTTCCCCTATGCGGCATGCCACATACTGTTTGTAGCGGCGATGGTCAGACCGCAACCAGGCCAATACAGTGGCGGAATCACTCCACATAAACCGCTGTTTGACTTCAATACGGTGACTTTTCTGCACAAATGACATCAGTCGGCTACCCAAAACTGCTGCTTGCAGCTCCAGTCGAGGAATCGAAAGAGGCTTCAGAGGCGCGACCTTTGTTTTTGCGGCAACTATTGAGCACTCCGGATTTCCTTCTGCATTGACCACTCTAAAGTATGCTACAGCGGAAAACGCAGCTTCACTAGCGTCGACGAAGATGTGGAGTTGAAGCCGTCCGTACATTTGTGCGCTGGCTTCCTTGAAATAGCATCGGGGAATACGTAGGTTTCCGATTTCAGGAAATAAGCTGATCCATCTTATCCAACGCTCGAAAATTCTCTCTGGAACCTTTTCGTCCCATTGCAACCCGGTGCGCCATACATCCTGGAGCAGAATTTTTCCGTGAACTAGAAATACGCTAAGAAGTCCCAAAGGATCGAATATTCCCATCAAGCACCTTAACATTTGACGTTTAGTAGGCCGCTCACCGCTTTCTATCACCTTTTGTACTTCTTCCTTCATGATCATTGGAAACCATAGCTCGTCTTCAGTCGTTTTCCATAACATTCCTAGAACACGATCGCTGTTCTCCAATCCACTCAAATAGAGACACTTCGTATCCTTTTGTTCCTCCTCATTGAGTCCACGTAGAACTATGGTGCTATTGGACAACCAGTTTCTGAGCAAGAAACCTCCTTTCTGATGTATTGATCGGACTTCTCGTGATACTCGTTCTGCCTCGTCTTCGTTTTCAAAGCTATCGAGATAATCGTCTACGTAGTGATTATCTACAATTCCTTCGACTGCTCGTGGGAATATATTAACGAATGCTTCGGCGTTCTGGTTTTTTACAAACTGTGCCGAGGCCGGCGAGCACGTAGATCCAAAGGTCGCCACATCCATTAAGTAAATGTCCACCGGATCTGCTGGATTGTTCCGAAACACGAATCGCTGAGAATGCCGGTCAGCCGGTCGAATTAAAAGTTGGTGAAACATTTCTTTTATATCTGCTGAAACTCCCACTGGGTACTGGCGAAATCGGGAAAGAACAGCAGGGAGGGATGTCAACTGGTCTGGACCTTTAAGCAGCATAGAGTTTAAGGATATTCCGTCTACTTTAGCAGCCGCGTCCCAAATTAGTCGCACTTTTCCTGGCTTTCTAGGGTTCGTTACCGCTCCTAGTGGTAGATACCAAACTCGCTTCGGATCCGCTTGCGAAAGTTCTTCCTCCGTCGCTCGATGCGCATAACCTTTGAGCTGATACTCCATAATCTGATTTTTCAGGTTCGTCGCTAGAGTAGGATCTCGCATCATCCTGCGTTCTAAACACTCCAAACGTTTGACCGCCATATTAAAGCTGTCCGGAAACTCTATAACGTCGTACTTCCATATTAGGCCCGTTTCAAACCGATCACCTCTACGGACAGTAGTTTGCTCCATTATTTTCCTTGCTCGATTGTCATCTACGGATTCTAGCACAACCGGTGACTTAACTCCGGCATCTTCCATCGCGAAATACTCTTTCACTGTATTGTGCAGATCTTGATCATTTGAACATTCGCAGGCATGGTAATTTAGCGAATGAGCGGCTACGTTACCACGACCACCGAAAATACACCATCCCAAGCGGGTTCTCACTGCAATAGGCTCATCCTTTCTGCCTTCCCTTACTTGGAGTGGGACCGTAAGATTCGCGTTGTTGACGCCTATCAGCAAACGAGGTACCGCTTTATCGTAGCTGTCCACTGGTAAATCTTGTAGATAGCGGTAACGTTGCGAAAGTTCATCGTAGTTCAGACTTTGTTCTGGGAGTGTGAGTTCCTTAACGGTACGGATATCATTGAGCGAGAACTGTTGCTGGCTGTTCATTCCTTTGATCATGACTCGAACGTGTTTTGACTCTGACTCTATCCTGGTGACGTTACCTGTCCACTTGAGGCACAAGGGTTTCTTCCAGCCATCAACGCCCAGCTGATCCACCAGGCTACTTTCTATGAGGGATAGATCCGAGCCATCATCTAGGAAGGCGAAGGTTTCGATGGTGGCGCGCGGTCCGGAAACGACTACAGGTATAATGCGGAATAACAAAGCTTGTTTGAATTGCCGATGAATGTGGTTTTGCACTGTTGACAATCCTTGAGTAGACCGCTCACTGACATTATCGGATCGATTGGAGTGTAGCAGCGGATGATGGCGGTATTGGCATCCTTCAAATACGCATTGCGTTGCATTTTTGCAGCTTCGCCTTCCGTGTGAGTTAAGACAGCTGCGGCATAATCCCTTAGATTGAACAAACTTCCACCGGTCGTCTACAGAATACGCTTTGAATATGGAACACTCTGCAACACGATGTCCTGGTTTCTTACAACAGAAACACACTCGATTCTGTTCAAACACCGGCTCGTGCATTAGTTCTGCCTCACTGGTATGAGCGTACACTACTCCTTTCTGCTTCGTTTTATGCTGGTCGCTGCTGCTGCCTCCGACATACATTGTTACTCTGCTGACTGATGTGACAACTCGAAGCATGAAATCTCCGAATGTCTTCAAGTTGACCAAAGGATGCTGCTGCATGTAATCAGCCCACTGTAGTTTGGTGTGCGCGGGAAGTTTTTCAACCATTTCCATCAGCAACGTCGGGTTGGAGAGATGTTCTTGTTGTCCAGCAGCTTCCAGGTGATCACAGAGGCTGCGCACAGCCAGTCCGAAGTCAATAATGGATTCCAATTTCTCCGGTTTGGGTGCAGGAACACTACGCACGTTCTGTAGAAGAGCACTGATTAGCAATTCCGGTCGCCCATACAACAAACGGAGGGTTTCAATCACTGATGGCACCGATTCAGGAAGCAACAATCGACTTTTGACAGACTCGTACGCATGCCCTTTCAAGCAGCGTTGTAGACGCGCGAGATTTTCTGCAGAGTTGTACCCGCATGCAAGCGTGCTGTTCATGAAACTGCTTATAAATATTGGCCAATCTGCAGGGTCGCCGGAAAACGTCGGTAGTTCACGTGACATTACTTGACGTGCGGCTAATTGCGAGGGGGATGGAGTGAAATTTTCAACGATCGGAAGTCCCGGCGGTGGGGGAACTGTTCCGATTGAAAAACCCGGATTTACTTGTGGAGAAGAATCTACAGTCTGTAGTCCCACGAGTGGGGGAACTGATACAGAATGTGAAATCGAATTGGCCTGTGGCAAATCGCCAACATTCGGCTGTTCCGCGGGTGGGGGAACGGATCCTGAAGATAGCTCCAGATTTGCCTGTGGCACAAAGCCAGTACTCGTTCCAGAAGGTGGAAGAGTGTTTGTTCCTAGTGCATTCATATTCGTTCGATTAAAGGCAAGCATGGTAGATGGTGCCAGGCTACCAAATTGCTTGATGATTTGTTGGAGGGAGTTTTCTGATTTTGGTGGTAATGACGTACTAGTGGTATGATCGAAAAGTGGCTTACCTTGATGTGCTACGGGGGGCATTTGAGGGTCGGTTTTACCTGGATTGTTGATAACCTTCTGCTGCTTAGGGATCGTGCCGGTATGGTGTTGCCACTTAGCATTGTTTAGCTCCGGAATACTAAGCGATTTTACTGTTGAATTCAAAGGTGGTTTGTATAGCGTGGACTCCTGGCGAGCTTCAATAACGACAGCGTTTAGTCTTCCTCGTTGCACCGAATCCAACCGGTTGACATCGACTTCAGCCCGCTCATGAGGACTCTTGATCGCTGGTGGTGGTGGTGTAGATTCTTTGACATTCGACGGATGAGCTAAATCCCCACGATTATTTGTACCCTGATTGCATAGGGCGTTGCCAGCTGCTTGATGACCATCCGCTGGAATATCGTGCAGGTCTCCGGATTGTTCAGCATATTTCCGCTGCCATAGTTTCACTTTTTCCAGGCTCGTCCTTCTGCTCATCCGACTTCGGTTGCTGCTTGTCTCGTCCATTTCATTCAGCTCTTCTTCCATCAACTTGTACTTCTCGGCGAGGTGGCGTTGTTCCATAGCATGCTGCTCTTCCAGTTGCTTCTTTTTCAAGGCCAAGCGAGCCACCCGAACGCTAGATGTCGTAGTTCGAGAAGAAACGCTAAGCGGCAAACAGTGTCCGCAGGTCCACGATCTGTCGGCTACCGAAGCCGACACTTCAGCGCACATCATATGCCACCATCCGTTGCATTGGTCACATTGGACACAATCATCGACCGTCTCCGGACGATCACAACAAACACAGTGGGTAGTTAGGTCCTTATTCTCCGGTGTTTTCGGATCGGACGTGTTGGTTGCTGATGGATCCGGATTCGACATGGCGAACAATTCTTAAAGTTTTTGTTCCTAGAACAAACGGGAGCTCTTTTCCGACTCTTTTAAGCAGTTTGCAAACTCTAGATTCTGGTGCAAAATCAGCTTTAAGCTGCAATATTTATTTTAATTAGTTTAGTTGTGAAAATACATACAAGGGTAACTTACAATTGTTCGGTTTGAGCTTGTTACAAATTGTTCTGTGTTCGCCTATTGTCTGTTTGGCTACCAACCTGTGATTTAGATTTAGGTTAGTTTTAGTAATTTTATGTAATTCAACCACTTACTTTCTGTGATAATGAACTGTGATAAACTAACTGTGATAGCGCTAGTTTTAAGTTAGATTTAAGTTTTGAATTCACTGTAAATATAGGGACAAATTTTAGAAACTAGGATAGTTCAATTTTAACTAATTTACGTTGATCAAGGTGCTGCCTCGAAGAGTAACAAAGAACAGTTTCAACTTTCTTTCTCTTTGTCACGACTTGCTATACCGCATATCTTTGCATGGATGACATTGCTGCTCATCATCATCGTTCAGCCGCATCAACACTGCGGGGCAGTGCTGGCAGCAACAGATAGATAGGCTTCGAAAAATCTTCAGCTGCTATACGTGAATTAAAAACACATCTAGGAATGACATAGCGCTTTCAATTATTGATATCTGCACTTCCAAAATAGGCCATTTGTACCTACTAATAGCATTAAGACCTCAATCAGTTGTTCTGTCGAACATGAAGCTAACTTCTACATCTACATATCATCATCCACAACACACGGTACCGACGCTCAGATAGTCATAGCGATAAAGGTGCAGCTATTCAGCAATACCAACTTGAGGGTCTTAGGTTCAAATCTCACCGGTCCAGTATAACTTCGTAATAGAAATTTTTCGACGTAAGAGTATCTTCGTACTTGCCACACGATATAAAGACACAAAAATAGTAAATGGCAAAGAAAGCTCTTAATAACTTTGGTAGTGTTCTTAAGAACATTAATCACAGAACCAAGCTCAAACGCCAAGAAGAAAAAGACGGTATCGACGCCCGCCCAATTGAAGTAATTGTATGACACCACCACCAAGTAAGTCGAAGTAAATGTTTCATCAAAAGCTGATTTTTGGGATGTTCATCGTCTAATATGCATAATTATATTCGGTCTGTGCAGCCTTTGTCTAAAGACAGTGTAAATGATTAACATTACAAGACGAATTACCATTTTTGCATTTCTATACCGTTGTCACACGCATGAAGATTGAAGATATAGGTACTACACCCTTAGAAGTCGAGAATACTTTAGAATCGATGAAATCTTCCACAAGATACATTGATGCCTGACCGGGATTGAAAAACAGACATTATCAACGTTGTCTCCTGTGCGTTCTTCGCTACTGTTCTTTGAGCCCTGAAAACAAATAACATATAAGCTTTTAAGAAGCTAAATTTAATTCAATATAATTACATTTTTTCTCTACTCTAAGCCCTGGGAACAAGAATCATAAAAGCAGTCATATGTTTGCTATAAAATATCTGTTCTTGCCAGAGAACTTCGATCTCTGACCATCCGATCGTTTCGTGCGGACGTCAAACTTCCATTAGCGCATTACCGGCTATTCCTATACGTATATACCGTTCGCTACGTCCACAGATTTCTCATCCGACCTAAACAAGCCCTCCTTATGGTAGTGAATGCCGACTGCTCATTACGGAGTGTTATAGCAGCTCATCCATGTGATAATTACGTCGCACATCAATGGCGACGGCCAATTCGATGCTGCTGGACCAAGATTTGCTCGTCTCATTTCCCGCCGCCGGCCGACCGTCTTGAAATTCACACACAAACGATGGTGATTGTATTCATTACGAAACCTAATTAGATTAGCACTATCATGCGGATTGCTGGCGATGGCGCACAACAGCAGGAAGAACTAAATAACTTGCCAATACTGACTGACTGATTGAAGCGCTGGGCTTCATTAGGACAAACCGACAACAACGTGCTAATCAAATGAGCACTTTCAAATTACAATATGTATTGCAGAGAAAATCAACCCGGCTTCAATAATTCACATCATGCGATGAGCATAGCCTTGATCTGGTTGACAGTGGGTGCTTCGAATTACTGTTCAGGTGCTAGTTGCTCACATGACGCTCAATCAGCGAAAGTACACAATACCAGGGCTGCTAGCAGATTGTTTTTAGAAGATATGATCACTATTTTGATGCAAGTCTCTAAAATGTCGTTATTCTTTACTGAAGAGCACTCATCAAATAAAATTCCGCCGTTCGAATTACTTTGTGAATTATTCCATGACCGATGTTTGGCATTAAAGTCACCAATGACAAATTTTTTTGACTTGTTGCGAGTCAATTTTCGCAAGTCAGTTTGGAGCAAATTAACTTGCTGTGGGCATTGAAAAGGCAAATAGGCAACTATGAAAGTATATTTACCAAGCTGTGTTTCAACTGAAACACCTAAAGTTTCAAAAATATAAGTTTCAAATGACGAAAAAAGTTGATGGTTTATACGTCTATGAATGATGATTGCAACTCTCCCATATGCTCCATCCAGTCGATCACCATGATAAACAAAAAATTTGGATCTCTTTTGGTTATTTTGGTTTCTGTTTGGTCATTTTTTTTTGTCTCATTTTTCAAGGCAACAAGGTCCCTAGAGTTTCTAGGGTTTTAATACACTTATTCTCTACAAACCCTACTACCCTTACTGCTACTATTGATCATCCGTGTCTCAGGTGTGCGCGAAGAGATCGCGATTTCTCAGGCGACACACCCAATTAGCACCAGCTTTGTCCGGATCAATGTCCACGGAAACAGTCGTCATCTGCAATTCGTTCATGATTCAGACACGGTCGATAACAAAATTTCCAACTTGCTGTTATCATCATTCATTCCACTAACACCTGACGTCATTGTTACACCGTGCCACAGTGGGTGCAGTTCATACAAATGTTGGTCAAAAGCACAAATCTGTCTCTAAAATCATAATCTATTGACAAAACATGATTTTTGTAAGCAATTTGATGGAATGTTCGCTGAAACAAAAAATCAATATTTTCGGTACAATTCAGTAAGAAAACCGTATGAACATTAAAGTTTTTTGGAATACAATTACTTGCATTTCAATTTAAAGTATAATATAGTGTGCAAACTTTTCTATTAATTTGAATAGATAATGAAACCGATTGGGCTAGATTTGTTTGAGATTTAGTACAAACAGCAATTTCATCCAATAATATCCAAGATTTTTGAAAATTTTGTCTGACATCTCTAAAGTCTATATGAAAAAATTGAAATACATATCAATTGACCTCAAACTTTGGGGAATTATTATTCAATTCTAGAGAAAACCTGAAAATAAATCAGTTAAAGGATTTTCCAACTTATTTTTTTGACTTTCGGCCAGCTTTGTGCCCTGCACGTGTTTGTATTTCGTCCTTACACAAACACATGCCCTCACTTTCGGTTCACCAATTCCTTTTATCTGGATCGAGGCATCTCGCTCGCAGCCATTCGGTAGACGGCGCATCTCACCTGGCGGACCGTTTTTGTTTTTCTCGTGGAATTAATTTCCGAAACAACGACCATCGACCGCTGCCGCGAGATGTTTTGTTTTGCGGGTTTCGAAACAACAACCAAAAGAGAACGGATCACGCCCGTTTCATTATAGAGGATGGAATTTCGTAAAAAAAGGGATCGACAACAACCTTTGGGGGCTCGTCGTTCATTTTGGGCATTGCAGATGAATATTGAAGAATTTGAGACCTACTGAACAAAGGGAATAATGAAGCTTCGGCGAGAACGTGGCTCAACAAGAACAAAGGCCCTAAATTATGATGGCACTCGTCGTCATGTCACGGGGAACGTACCTATATAAAATTATAATCATTTTCATCGGTGTTGCCCTTTCAGGTGGAAACTACGTGTACAAGAATAGAATTACTAGTGATCTGGAATACTAATGATTATCAAAATCATGCAGTTCCTTCTAGCGATGTCAAATGTCTTTATTTGGAAACTATTTTACGTACAATGAAGTCATATTTAGGAGTTTTAAAAACTTTAAGACTTGTTGACATAGGAGACTAATTTTGGATAAACTCGCCAATTCATACTTTATACTAAGTCTGAAGGCTTTTCTTGTACACCATCGCATGTGGAAGGGCTCATAAGAACACACAAGTGAGAAGCAGGCTTTGCCCAGTAGGAACGTAACGCCAGAAATAAGAAAGAGAACATAATTTGTTGAGGCTTCGAACAGTTTTTCGAAGAATACCTTCAAGGTGTCAGCTAGGAAATGTATCTCGGAAATCCCGGATTTTTTTTTTCAATTATTACGTCAGGTACTTCTCTTGGGATCAGTATATTTCTCCAACAATTCACCAAAGTGTTCTATCAATAATACCTAGGAAACTACTTTGAGGGTACCTGCTCGGGGAGCGTCCATAAACCCATCGTGGCTCTACGTGGTATTGGCCAATACTACTCCCCCTACCTCTATGACCATGGCTTTTCATGGTCATTCGGTAGACACCTTCTCTCTCATCAATGACTCGTGGCTTAAGGACGACTCCTAGGTAGAATCTATGACAAAAACTCAACTCAATTTGAGCCTATTGAAAATTGTCTTACAGTTAGATCGAAAATCGCGTAGCTGTCAAAGAATAAAATTTTCTAGTGGAATAAATAGAAGTAAACTCGGGTTTCATTTTCATACAGCTCAGAGATATATTATTACCATTTGTCCACTATAAATTATTTCCTTGAGATGTAAATCATTTACTGCGTACTGCACTACAAAACACCTCAATGCAATACATGTCACTTAAAATTCATCTTGCAAACTGCATAACGGTAGAATCAATTCGCACACGGTTGGCAAAACTTGGTCCGCGGAGCTCCGACAGACCGGTCTGGCCCTTCCTTGTGAAATATTTTTCCCATCATTTGCTGCTGCTGCTGCTGATCGAATCGACCACCAGTCGCAGTCGTCTCCCGCGCACGTTCTATAGCGCATTTAAAAGCCAAAACATCTCATATGGGCATGCGAAACCAGTTCCAATCAGGCGCATAAATAATTTCGTGTCGAAGAACTTCCGCGTCTGTCCGCGTCCGCGTTTTCTATGGGCTCCCATAAAACGAATTACCTACTGCTCGAACCGTTTGTTGTCGTCGTCGTTGGAGTTTTATAATGTTAGTGGTATTATCAATTATAGTTTTGATATATCGTTGATTTCCGATGATCGGTTCTGCGTATACGAGAACCGGCTTATCGCGTTCGCTCTTTCTCTTGAGTCTCGCCCGCTAGGAGGGTCAATTGACCTTGACTCTATCAGCCGGTATACCTCTATATCTTCACGTGGAGATGCTTGTCGACTGCGGTGGTTGGTGATCGTGGCCACTGCCTCGATCACTGCTGTAAAAAGCGACTATAGACTATACGTACAGACAAATAGAAATAACACTGACGAAATGTCTATCGACCACTCATTGAACGATCAGTTCGAATTCGCTGTGTTATAAACTTCACAAGTAGAGGCGCACGAATCATGTTTCTTCGTGTTTGACGTTTAACACTGGCGCTTTCTACTGGCATTGTTACTCAAAACAGGATTTCGTGAACGGGACAATGGATTTTGAAGGAATTTGTTCTGAGTGTTACGTCTGTTTGTCTGTTTTATAGGAGTGTATGAAGTTGCTCTCCCGTTGTTGCGCGTATGGGTAGGTACTTGGGCTAATCGGTAATTATCGATTTACCGGTTATGAGGGAGTAGTAGCTGCTGATTGCTTCTCGTTTCAGATTATTGACGAGCCGAGCAGAGAGAGATGTAGTGGGGTTAACGATCGCGATAATGTTGGGTCTGTGTGAGTGTTTTTTTATTCTTTGTTTATTCGACCTTCTGCTCCTAGCGGTAATGTGAGCTATCTTGCACTGCCTTGGAATGTTTAATAGTTGAAGTGATGTATACATCACTATAGAAAATAATCATTTAAATCTCTCAAGGATCATGGATCGAATCCCATCCTTGAAATAGTAACGTCTATGTACAGTGGCGCGGGAAGTGGGTAGGACAGGTAGGACATATACTACGCACAAAAACAAATAGGTAGGACAGTCAAAGGATTGTCCTACCCACGTTTAAAACAAAAAGCGAAACAATATGATATGCAGAAAGTTTGAAAAATAAATTAAACTATTTATCATTTATTCATTATACAGACAAGAAACTTCTTTAATAATTAGAGAAATAAATGGAGCAATCTTCTATTGCATTTTTTAATGCATCGATGAGGTTTTTGAATATATCTGCGAATGTTCTAGGATAAATTGCCATGAGCGTTCCTGGAGCTACTTCTTGAGAAGTTTCTGGAACTTCCATAGTAATATCTTGAAGAATCATTGGTTGATGTAACGGATTAAAATAAAAATATCATAAAAATATTTTGAGCAGATTATGGCGAATTTCAAATAGTTTTTTTTTGCAGGATGGTTGAAGTTGTTTCAGTGAAATATTTGAAAGAGTTTCTGCGCGATAAAACATTTTTCAGGAATCTTCAGTTTCTTTTGCAAACTTGTGCTATTAGGGTCACTTTAGCGCAAAGAAAAAAACACTACACAACTCAACATAATTTTGGATGTTCATCAATGTGTTATCTAGGAAATTAAAACAAACTCACTGGTTGTAAAGACAAGCAGTTTGCAGTTTGTAGGTATAAATGTAATAGATATCCATATATTTTAATATGAATAGTAACACAAGTTGTTCCATTAAATGATCCTAAAGACAGGGCTGATAGTAGGTTGCTTTTTAGAGACTTGGCCCCAATTTTAATTCATGTCTCTAAAAAGTCTCTATTTTATCCAAAATGATAGGTCCAACAGGCTCTTCAAGATTACCTGAGGAAAAGCTACATAAATTATTTAGATTTTTTTCAGAGTCTCCTACAAGAATGTATCCAGAAATTTTTCTAGAGATTTGTCTGCCAAATTCACTCAGATTTTTCAAAGGATGCTTAGAAGAATTTCTCCAGAATTTACTTGAGGATATCCTTCAGAACTCAGATATTACCTTGATTTTCTTTTCCAATACTAACCTACAATTTCCACCACCCTTCATCGGAATTCTACAGTTGTTACTCTAGAAGATCTTCCTAAGATTTCTACAGAATTTCTCGTGAGAAATTCCTCAAAGGTTTATTTAAGAGATTTTGAAAAAAAAATGTTATGGGGTCATTCAAGAGACCCTACAAGAATTAATCTGCCTGTTCATGTAGATTCCTTCGAGAATTTATCCACAATTCCTCCCAGAGATCAAAAATTCCTCAAGGGGCTTCCTAGTTGGCTCTTCGAATATATCTTTTTTTTTCCTTTGAATTTCTCCAGCATTTCATCTTCTGCAGTGTTTCCAAACATTTTTTCTATTTTTTTTTATGTGGTTCTCTTGAATAAATTCTTTAGGCATCCTAAACAAAATTCTTGAAATTTCCGGAGTGATATCTGAACATTTTATCTAAATAAATTTCAGATTGAATTTTTAGAGATATAGTATCAAGTAATCAAGTGATTCCAAAAAGGCCTTTGATCTTGAAAATTTTGTTCTGGTGCTTTTTGAGAAATTACATACTATTAGTCAAAAAACATGCCAGTCTTCTAAGAATTATGTTATTTCTTCTGTTGAGCGTAAAACTCACCTGAAAATACCGTTAGAATGCTTGGAAAAAGTAGAATTTCTTACATTGCTTGGTGTTTTAGCCCCTCAAATATAGTAACTTTGAATTTTCAGTCCAGGATTCCAATTTTCAAATTTTGCACAACTTCACTTTGTCCAACATATTTGTCAACGTTTGTCCTACCCATGGTTACAAACGTGGACGCGCCTCTGTCTATGTATGAAGTAGCCTAGACCTAAGTGTCATGTTAAAGGTCTAAATAATATTTTTTTTTTTTAATTTCTTTATTAGTATCATTCCAAACATTACATTCATTTCTTATATCTAGGTGTTCTGTGTTATTTGACAACACTATCATCCTAATTTGGTAAAACAAATTTAAGATTTAATTAACATTTTGTTAACAACATATTACATTTCATTTGCCGTAGCAGTTCAGTTTTTTTTTACAGGTGAGTTGATTTCACCTGCTTATAAGAGAAAAAAAAAACGTTTTTAATATACTTAACCTAACTTAACCTAAACATATAACGCATTAATCGTGGCAATAGAAGATTGTAACGATTTTTGCCTGAAATTATTAATGATTGTATTTGACATTTGTTCCAATGTTTCAACATTGGATATTCTATGTAACTCATTGGTACTATACCAGGGAGGAAGCCTCAGAATCATTTTCAAAATTTTATTTTGAATTCTCTGTAGAGCTTTCTTCCTGGTATTACAACAGCTAGTCCATATTGGTACAGCATACAACATGGCTGGCCTGAAAATTTGTTTGAATATCAACGGCTTGTTCTTAAGACAAAGTTTTGATTTTCTATTAATAAGGGGATAGAGACATTTTACATATTTGTTACATTTGGCTTGAATGCCCTCAATGTGATTTTTGAAAGTTAAATTTTTATCTAGCATGAGCCCTAGATACTTAACTTCATCTGACCAATTTATTGGAACCCCTCTCATCGTGACAACATGTCTACTTGAAGGTTTCAAATAAAGAGCTTTTGGTTTATGTGGGAATATTATTAGTTGAGTTTTGGAAGCATTAGGAGAAATCTTCCATTTTTGCAAGTATGAAGAAAAAATATCCAAACTTTTTTGCAATCGACTACAGATGACACGCAGGCTTCGTCCTTTGGCGGAGAGGCCTGTGTCATCCGCAAACAAAGATTTTTGACATCCCTGAGGTAACTCAGGTAAGTCAGATGTGAAAATATTGTATAATATTGGTCCCAAAATGCTGCCTTGAGGAACACCAGCTCTTACAGGAAGTCTTTCAGATCTGGAGTTCTGATAATTAACCTGAAGTGTACGATTTGACAGATAACTTTGAATTATTCTAACAATGTATGTTGGTAAAAATTAAAGTTTTTTAATTTTACAATCAAACCTTCATGCCAAACACTGTCGAATGCTTTTTCTATGTCTAAAAGAGCAAGACCAGTAGAATAGCCTTCAGATTTGTTGGAACGGATCAAATTTGTTACACGTAAAAGTTGATGAGTGGTCGAATGTCCATGGCGGAATCCGAACTGTTCATTGGCAAAAATTGAATTTTCGTTGATGTGGGCCATCATTCTGTTCAAAATAACCTTTTCAAAAAGTTTACTGATGGAGGAAAGCAAACTGATTGGACGATAGCTAGAAGCTTCTGCAGGATTTTTGTCTGGTTTTAAAATTGGAACAACCTTAGCATTTTTCCATTTGTCAGGAAAATATGCTAATTGAAAACATTTGTTAAATATATCAACTAGAAATGATAAGCTACTTTCTGGAAGTTTCTTGATGAGGATGTAGAAAATTCCATCATCGCCAGGAGCTTTCATATTTTTGAATTTTTTAATAATAGCTCTCACTTCTTCCAAATCAGTCTCCCAGGCATTTTCGAAAACGTTCTCTTGATTGAGAATATTTTCGAACTCCTGAGTAACTTCATTTTCAATTGGACTAGTAAGTCCTAAATTAAAATTGTGCGCACTTTCAAACTGCATAGCAAGTTTTTGAGCTTTTTCGCAATTAGTTAGTAATAATTTGTTTTCCTCTTTCAATGCCGGTATAGGCTTCTGAGGTTTTTTCAAGATTTTAGATAATTTCCAAAAGGGCTTAGAGCCAGGGTCCAATTGAGAAATTTTATTTTCAAAATTTTTGTTTCTTAATTGAGCAAAACGCTTTTTGATTTCTTTCTGCAAATCCTGCCATATAATTTTCATAGCAGGATCGCGAGTGCGTTAAAATTGCCTTCTCCTCACGTTTTTAAGACGGATCAAGAGTTTAAGATCATCGTCTATAATCACGGATTCAAATTTTACTTCACATTTTGGAATTGCAATGCTCCGGGCTTCAACAATGGAATTTTTTAAAGTTTCAAGAGCATTGTCAATATCAAGTTTAGTTTCTAAAGAAATGTTAACATCAAGATTGGAGTCAACATACGTTTTATATATATTCCAGTCGGCTCGTAAATAATTGAAAGTGGAGCTGATAGGATTGAGAATCGCTTCTTGGGATATTTGAAATGTAACAGGGACATGATCAGAATCAAAATCAGCATGAGTAATCAGTTGGCTACAAAGATGACTAGAGTCGGTTAAGACCAAATCAATCGTAGATGGATTTCTAGAAGAGGAAAAACATGTGGGGCTATCAGGGTATTGAATTGAGAAATATCCTGAAGAGCACTCATCAAATAAAATTCTGCCGTTGGAATTACTTTGAGAATTATTCCATGACCGATGTTTGGCATTAAAGTCACCAATGACAAAAAAATTTGACTTATTGCGAGTCAATTTACGCAAGTCAGTTTGAAGCAAATTAACTTGCTGCCCAGAGCATTGAAAAGGCAAATAGGCAGCTATGAAAGTATATTTACCAAACTGTGTTTCAACAGAAACACCTAAAGTTTCAAAAACTTTAGTTTCAAATGATGAAAACAGTTGATGTTTTATACGCCTATGAATGATGATTGCAACTCCCCCACATGCCCCATCAAGTCGATCATTACGATAAACAAAAAAGTTAGGATCTCTTTTGAGTTTAGATCCAGGTTTTAAATACGTTTCGGTAATAACTGCTATATGCACGTTATTAACCGTAAGAAAATTAAACAACTCGTCCTCTTTACCATTCAGAGAACGAGCATTCCAATTTAAAATATTTAAATTATTATTTGGATCCATTAGAAAAACGCAATCCAATAACAATTTGATTTGTAAATTTTACACCTACTTGGACTGCTTCAGTCATAGTGGTGGCTTTGAACATTGCATCAATCATTAGATTCAATTGTTCTGTTAGAAAATTAAAATCAGAGGCAGACATGTCATGTGATTTCCCATTGGAATTTCCGGTAGACGATGAAGCGGAGTTACCTGTAGCGGTAGTGTTTTTTCCATTTGATTTGAAACAAGTAGAATGGGTACCCATGGATCGAACAGGGGAGGAGTTCGAATTTCCTGCTACGATATCGGCAAAGGATTTACCGTGGGTAGATACATTCGAAATAGAAAGATTCGAACGGCTACCCGACGGATTAAAATTAGTTTGTGAATGAGCATGATTATGATCTTCCTGATGGGTATGATTCATGATCAAGCGATCGTTAACTGAAAAATGAGCATTGTTCGATACTCTACCAGGCAAATTCCGGAAACGACCGTTATCGTAACGGATATTATCTTTCATCTGCCTGGCACGAGCCTCAATGACCTTTTTGCGTGAAGGACAATTCCAAAAATTGGACTTATGGTTAGCCCCGCAATTCTTCTTCTTCTTCTTTCTGGCGTTACGTCCCCACTGGGACAGAGCCTGCTTCTCAGCTTAGTGTTCTTATGAGCACTTCCAGTTATTAACTGAGAGCTTACTATGCCAATGACCATTTTTGCATGTGTATATCGTGTGGCAGGTACGAAGATACTCTTATGCCCTGGGAAGTCGAGAAAATTTCCAACCCGAAAAGATCCTCGACCGGTGGGATTCGAACCCACGACCCTCAGCTTGGTCATGCTGAATAGCTGCGCGTTTACCGCTACGGCTATCTGGGCCCCTCAATTACAACATATGAATTTGGTGGTATCTTCCTTCACTGGACAGACGTCTTTGGCGTGAGAAGAACCTCCGCAAATCATGCATTTAGCATCCATGCGACAATTTTTTGTACCATGACCCCACTTTTGGCACCGACGGCACTGAGTGGGGTTCTGGTAATTTCCTCCAGGTTTCTGGAAATGTTCCCATGTCACACGGACATCAAACAAAAGTTTTGCTTTTTCTAAAGCTTTAATATTATTTAGTTCTTTTTTGTTAAAGTGAACTAAATAAAATTCTTGAGAAAGCCCTTTCCGAACAATGCCAGATTGGGTTCTCTTTTTCATAATGATTACTTGGACTGGGGAAAATCCAAGTATATCATTTATTCCATTTTTGATCTCTTCAGGTGATTTATAGTCACTTGAGAGACCTTTCAAGTAAATAATATTTTTACTGTTCGTCAAGTAACGTCGAACCTATTTTTAAGATTTTATTAGTAACCCAAATATTGAACCATGTTGAAAAACACATATCTAATTTATTACATAGATCTTACCTAAATAACAACAAACAAATGTTTATCGGATTCCATCGGATGGAATCTTGTGTTTGGTTGGTGGTTGCGTCGTAGCAGAATTTGGGACAACTGGATCATCTAACTTTGTCCAAAGCTCATAAAATACACCAATTTCTCATAATGATGTATGTATCTCATCATCTCATAAGCGTTGTGTTATTTAAAATAAAGATAAAATATCAAAAACATTAGTTTTGGAGTTCTCATATATCACTCGAAATAACATATTTTCCAGCACTATAGGGCAAGTGTGCCATCGAAGAAGTACCAAATTAATTCGCATAAAAAATACTCTTCATTTTCTATTTATATTACTTACATAGCAGAATCTTAGTGGCAATTTGAGATATCTTTTATAGTTCACCGTCATAAAGAACACATCACAAGCTAAATACTTGTAAATACGGCAGTATCTAAGAAAATCCTTGAAATTTTTCTCTCCATTCCATACATATTACTGCGAAACACGAGATATTGATTATTAAAAATGCAAAATTTGAATCTTTCAGCCAACTTCTATGCAAGTTTGTCTGCTTGTACGGCAATTTATTTGCTTAATTTGTCACAGAATTCAAACTTCATGTATAAAACAAAAACAATAGTTATCATCAAAGTTCATAATATTGTCGATAATAAAATGTTATGTTTTGGTCTTTTTTAATTCTTGTTGATGTGCCAAAAATGTGGGATGATAGAGACATTCATGTATTTATTAACATTCCAAAAATATCAAAGTTTTTATTAACAAAAAATTAAGTCCATCGGTCAAACAATAACAAATTTTCGGTGTACCTTTAAATAAATGGTGTTTTATTTACTTAAGTTACTTTAAGTTTTTCTTGTTTAGGGATTTTCTGAGGTATTGTTCTTGTGGCTCTGTATATTTTACTTCATATCTCATAGGCTCGCAGTATCCTGTGAAATAAATCATCGAATTTACTGTAAACAATAAAAATACCAATTTTTCTGTGAACTACCATTTTACCGACAAAATCCGTGAAATCAACTATTATGTCGGAGAAATCGGTGAAACCAACTATTTTACCGGTAAAAATCCGTGAAACAAACAATTTTACTGTAACCCTGTGAAATACTAACGAACAATTTGGTAAAAGCATTATTTACACCGAACTTCTGTGAATTCGTGTGCCAGCGCTTTGGCAGGCATTAGCTTCCTTTTGTTTCAGTGTTTGCACACCACTAACAAGCAGTGAAAGCTGGTTTAGTAATAGCAAGCTTACTTCCTGATCGGTAGGTCGGGTGTTCGATTCCTGGTCGAACCTTTTTCTTGTTTTTCTTTATGATTTTGTTCTATAATTTTACAGATTGTTCGGTGATTTTTCACCGAACCTTCAACTGTTGAGATTACGGTGAAATTTCACCGTAATCCTTAATTTTTTTTAATTGTGTAGCGGTTGCCAAAGGAACCGGTTTTCTCCAAGCCAATAAGGATGCGAAATGTTAAAATGTTAGATAAAGCTTCGTGGCCGTGCCGTTAGCGACGTCTGTCATTTAGGCGTATTGTGCCACGTAGAATGGGTTCGGTTCCTGCTCTGGTTGGTGGGAACTTTTCATCAAACGAAAAATTCATCACTGGTCTACACTGTAAGACCAAAGTACTCTTTAAAGGGTAAAAAAGTACCCTCTTTGAGAGAAACTAGTTTAACTCATAAAAAGAGTAAAGGGCCTTTACTCTTTAAAGAGTAAACGGCTTGTACGTCAAATCAACGAGTGAATTTTACCCATTATCCATAAAATAGTTTTTGAGAAACAGAGTAAAATTTACTCTTTTTTTCAAATATTAAATTATAATAATTTTAATGTTTATTTTCGTATATATAAAATCATCAACTTCAAGACTCGAAAGATTTATTTAATAAAAGATTTACAATAACAATTCTGATCCTATTTTCTTGTCAATCCATTCGTCAACACGCTAATGGGGCTGGTGCTCCTGGTAGTTTTATGCAGCGGGACATGTAACGGGATGTATTGGGCAGCAGTCGTTCTATAAAATATGTTATTGTTTGTTTAGATAGATGACGCGAAAAGAAAAGAACCTACCTTCGACGTATCCGCATTTTTAAATGCTTATTTCTGTTATAATATTAACTAACAAAAGAACAACAAACGCTGTTCCGTGAATCTAATATGCAACATTGCAAGATTTTTTTCACCCATTAAAGGGTAAATAGACGGAATATATAAATGGGCATAAAATACCCTTTATTTGAAAAAAATAAAGACGTTTCCATATATCAGAAAATAATGGGTTGGTTGGTTGGTTTGACTTTATTAACGAGATTTTTAGCCCTGGGCTAGTTCATCTCGGGACCAACGGCTTTACTTCCCTTCCGAAGGAAGTCGTCACTATAACTTTTTACGTCATAAGTGACTATGTCGGGGATGGGATTCGATCCTAGGTCCTCGGCGTGAGAGGCGAGTGTTCTAACCACTACACCGGGTCCGTCCCCAAAATAATGGGTATTTTTCCAACATTAAAGAGTAATGCCGAGTTTACAGTGTACTGGGTGTTTCGTGTTGTCCTTTGCTAATGCTTGTCATTGTTCAGTCTGTGCAGCCCAGTTTTAAAAGTAATTTCAAAAATTAAAATACAAAAAAAAAATTACAATTCTTCCAGTTTTTTTTTTCTCTAAAACTACGTGGGTGCTTGACATTTTCTGTCAACTGCTAATTAAAGTTTAACATTTCACTTTTCAAAAAAAAAAATAGTTTTTTTTTATCTTAAACATACTCTAATAAACCCTCCCCTAAATTAAAAAAAAAATTCACCGATGGAAACATTGTGATCAAAAATTTTGCACGGTAGAAAAAATCAGCACGATTGTAGGTATTCAAACTTAATTCAAAATACTAATCACCATGATTTGAAGAGTTTGGATAAACAGCACTTGAGCACCAAGAGCAGCAAGTTAAAAGTTGTTGATTTTGAACATCATGTTTCATGTGTGAAAGTAATCATTGACAGCTCGCTGTAGAACCATATTGTGATCAATTCAATAACTTCTAACGGATGCGAGTTGGGGTCAAGGTAACATACACGATTTCTACTCCAATGACGAAGGTTCAAACCTTATCCCTCAAAAAAGAGCATTACAATGATCAAGAGCTTAAATCACCTTTTTAAACATTCAAGATCAGTACTGCAGGTAAAAATTTCAGACATTGTCGTAGCAAAGCAAATAGAGAATGAGGGGCTCTCATTTGAAATGTTTACCAAAAAATACTTCGGTGCCATTTAGCAATAAACTTTTGATTTTCTTTCACGATTCGACGTTTCTGGTGTAGATTTTTGAAAGAAAGATACTTTACATGGGCGTAGCTAGAAAAAAAACAGTGCTAAGGGGCTCCCATTAAAAAAATCACATATGTCTTATATTTTGTGAATATCGTTCTATATTAAAAAAAAAAACCACAACTACAACTGACCTATTTTTGATTTCCTTTTTCCATTTGAAAGCTTAGAGTTATTGTAAATGTTGCACCTTATCGAATGCGACGATTAGTTATCTTCGCCGGCGAATTTGTCACCATCCAACCAGCCCCCGAGAATTTGACGTTTCGCCGGTGTCACTAACACAAAGGTAAATCATCACCCTTGAGTAGTTCGCCAGCGACGTAGTTTGTGTACTGTTTGAAAGCTAGCGACGCATTTTGTTGTTAATAAAACAAACAATCAAATGTTCACCTTACGACACATCCTTGATAAGTTCCGAGAATACAACTTGCAGACTAACCATCTGTTCATTCATTTCAAGGCGGCGTACGATTCAGTCAAAATAATGGGTTATAGCAGATAATGATAGAACACGGTTTTCCGACGAAACTGATTAGACTGGTTCGTGCAACGTTAGATGGATCGAATTCAAATGTGTGGGTTGCGGATGAGAATTAAGTCCCGTAGACTGCAGACAAAGATAAAATTCGCGCTATATAAGACACTAATCCTTCCAGTTGCTGTATAGGGTCTGGCATCTGGCGGCGTCACATGAATAATGGGTTGTACCATGTATACAAAATTGATATTATCAAGTTCATAAAACACGACAGACTACTTTGGGCTGGCCACGTGATACGAATGCCAGAAGAAAGACAAGCAAAAATAATGTTCAGTAAAGAACCCGGATGAGGCATCAACTTCGTGGTAGGCTCAAGAACCCAGTCCAATGGAGAAGAATGAGGTACATGCATCGCCTGATTCGCTACTCACCACCTAATAAAGCACATGCGCTAGTGTCTATGTACTAAAAATCGCTAAAAGATAACGTGGAAAATATTTTTATGAAGAAATGCATCTAACGAATTATTTCATAAAATTGGGAACTATTTTCGAAAAAAATAGCCGCACAACCGCGGCTATCACGCCTACCAAATATGTTTTTCAATTGAAACTTCCATTCACAATATATTTGACGTTAGATGCATTTCCCCACACAAAATGAAATGAGAAAACTTCTGCTGATCAACTGTGGGCAAGAGCAAAGCAGGTAACCCTTTATTCATTCGGCGTAGTTTCAACGTAGCGGATTGTAGCCCATCCAGTATTTATTAAGAAACCGACAATATATCTTGAAGAAAAAAGCTGCACGTAGTCGTACTAAGATATATATAAAGTTGCTATTTTTTGTGGGCTGGTATCAAGTCTGCTTTTAGAGAGTTGACCACTATTTTAATGCAAGTCTCTAAAAAGTCTCTTTTTTCATTCAAGGTCTCTACAGTCTCTTTTTTGACGTAAATGGTCTTCAAAGCCATTTTAACTCTTTTACGTATTCGAATTCTCTCTCAACGAATAGAATTAAAAAAGTGGATTTCAGATTGTACCTTTTAATATCGCCTTCATACCAAAACCCACTATTATAATTCTCTTCTCCAAAGTCACTTTTTCGTTCTTCTTATTGCAGTAAATCTTGGTGCACAATTCTAGAAGCTTTAGAGAAACCTTTTTAGGCTCTTACTCAATTATTTCGTAGGATTTTTCTATATTGTTGTAAAGCTTCAGGAGTTCTAGTGATTTCTCAAAATATTTCATCTGAATTACATTCAGAAATAACTCCAAATATCCCTCCACAGATGTCGCACTATTAGACAAAGATTTGTTCATAAATACCTACAGCCTTCGGGAGAGGAATTTTTCTAGAATACGCTCCAAAAAATCCATATCATAGGGATTGAGTTTTTCTGAAATGTCTGATTTTTTCTCGAGGACTGTCCAACAATTTCCTCCATAGATTTTCCCACCAAATCTTCCACTGATTTCGCAACTAGCAGTTCTTCCAAAGAATTCCGCAGAAATTCTTCCAAAAAAAATCTAAAACTTCTTTCAGGAGCTACTCCATCAAATCTATTAAGATATCTTCCAGGAATTCCTCAAAAAATCGATCAAGGATTCACTAATAAATTTCTATAGAATTTTATCTAGGAATTCCTAAACCATTTCATTCTGGGAATAATACTGTAGTTCTTCGAAACATTTCTCAGTAACTATCAAATAAAAACACTATGGATTCTTCAGAATTTCATTTGAGGTTTCAAACCAGCAATTCTTTCAGTAATTCCTCCAATTATTCATACACTAGTTCGTATTATTTTTTTCCCAAGGAATCCGTTCAGTACATCTAGCGGGATATCATCCAGGGAACCAAAAAATTATTTTATCTACAGAACCCATCAAGACTTGTTCAAGATTCCAGGAGTTCTTGCAAAGATCTCTGTAGCAGTTCATTAGGAATTTCTATAGAAGTTTTATCAGAGGTTACTTAAGCAAAACAAATCCTTGACTATTGCATGCATTGGCACATCTTTGCAGAAACAAAAAATGGATAAGCTCGCCGAGGATGAACGTATCCAAAAAATCAGAATGAATTTTAGGAGGCATCTCTGGAGTAACTCCAGAAACTTCTGGTTGAAATCTCGAAGATATTTTGAACGACAATTTTGGAGTTGTTTCAAAGTCAATACAGGCATCTCTGTAAAAATGCTAGAATTCTTAAAGATGTCTTCATCTTCTAGGCAGTCTCCACTGGGACAGAGCTTGCTTCTCAGCTTGCTGTTATAAGAGCACTTCCACAGTTTTTAACTGAGAGCTTTCTTTGCTAAGTTGCCATTTTAGCATTTGTATATCGTATGGCTAATATGATTACACTTGGTCCCCTCTGACGTAACGTCAGCCGAATCATTATTATTTTCAACTTGAGCTACCATGTGTCCACATGGTTTTCATTTCGGTAAATTCTGGAGTGAACGCAATGTAATTGTTGCCATGAGGCACCATGTTGGAATCAGTTAGCTCAAATCCCATAAGGCAGTATCCATTTATTACGTAACGCTAACATTTGAAATTTTTGATCCCTCTCCATTCGTAACGATATTTGTACGATTTCTTTCAAAATTGTGTATGAGTCATAACGTTTGAGCCTACCTTTCCCCCCTATTCGAGTGTTACGAAATTTGTGGACAACGCCTGAGCTATGGGTCCCCATCTACGCGGTACCAATTACTGTCCTACATGGGTGGATAGCTGTACCAAGCAGAACTTTCAAGGCTAGATGCCGTATTTAAACTCAACTTATATTCCTAGTTACGCTTTCAGATCTTAAGGCCTGATTTCAGAGAATTGGGTAACTCAAAAAAGATATTTGCAGGTTTTGCTCAGATAGATAAGAATAACTCATAATACTAGCAAGACTTCTGTGATCCCATAAATTGGGGTTGGTAAGTAAATGAAAACGAAAATTCAAAAACCATAGGTAAATGAGGCCACGAGCCCAGATAGACGTAGCGGTAAACGCGCAGCTATTTAGCAATACTAAGCTGAGGGTTGTAGGTTCAATTCCCACCGGTCAAGGATCTTTTCTCAAAGGAAAATTTCTCGACTTCTAAGGGCATAGAGTATCTTTGTTTATGCCACACGATATACACATGCATAAACAAGTTAATTGGCAAAGAAAGCTTTCAGTTAATAACTGTGGAAGTGCTCATAAGAACGCTTAGCTGAGAAGCAGGCACTGTCCCAGTTGGAATGTAACGCCAAAGAGAAAAAGCCAGCCAAACTGCGATCTGCGCAAAAACAACATTCGATGTATTTTTTATATTTTTGTGGATACGACCGGTGAAATTAATTATAATATATCCTCTGGCATAATGAGCAATCTAGCAAAGAGAGAGGATATAAGCCAGACGAGCCGGCAAATATTTCCCCACTAATTGGATTAGCTTTGATCAATCGCCGCCGTCGACATCGACCTCAGGCCAACAAACATTCCGGCAAACAATCACCCCAACATCATGACAAAAGATATCGACACAGTGAGTTCCAATCGGAAACGTAAACATAACACAAATGTTGCAAGTAGCACTTACCACTTCGTTGCCACTGTCGAAACTTGTGGTACAGGAAGCAGGAACACATGCAAAATATCGACGACAGTATCATCAGCGTCAGCACGATGCCCACCCATACATCTCCGATGAACCGCTCGTAGGTGGGATCCAGCAGCTGTTCGCTTCCGTCAGCACTGAACCCAACTGGCCCGGCTCGGCCAGCGAAATTCTGCAAACTACTCAACAGGTTGAAATCACTGGCGTTGTATTCACTTGTCAGCAGCGGCTCACTGACCCCCATCCCGAGAGAACTCATTGCAGCGACCCTGGCCACTGTTTCCTGCTGGTGGAGATTCTGCCAAAACGACGAGTAGTTGTTCTCCCGGATGAACTTATTGAAATCCAGGTTATTGGGTATCTCGAACGTTATCTTCGACTCCAGACTGTCAATCATCTTCGCTCAACAAAAATCAATTCAAGCTTTTCAGTATATCACTAGACTCGATTGACACCCTGAACAGGTGCTATCACTTCTCACTGACACTCCGAACGAAGATATGCTTGTCCTATCACCGGAATCAGTGCAACCTTACCAGCCCAATCCCGGCAAACACGATGCAATCTGACTGCAATTATTGATCACGAATTTGTCGAATTCCACCGGATGCGAGATTTCGCTTCCCTGTGTTTATTAGATTGACCCGAACTGCACGATTTCACGACTTTTTTTTTTGGTGGAAGAGCGTTCGGTAAAATACCGCCTTCTCAACACGACATGTGCGCAAGTACTGCGGCAGCTGAAAACGCGCGCTCGCAGCTTTCGTCGTTCGGTTCTCCGGTTCTCCCAGGCGGGATGCTCTGTTTTGTTGAGTGTGATGATAATGATTGTTGCAATACGTCGTCATCGCCGTTTGTCGCCTCTTGTCCAGAGATACGAAGGTCGGGTTCTTGGCTGAGTGTCGCTATGCAGAGAGGGTGGGTTACAATGAGCTGTCGGTGCATGAAGATCAATAATTTTTAAGTCTACAAATTGAACTTTAACACTTCACTTTGCAAAAAAAAAATAAAACACTAAAATCACTTGTAAGGCGAGCAAATACCTTTAAACTCTAATATGTGTTGCTTATCTTGACAGATAGGCCTATTTCGTCTGCGACTTACAGACTTCTTACAGTCTTTCTTACAGACAGTCGAGCACTCGACACTGAAGAAGTCTGTAAGTCGCAGACGAAATAGGCCTATCTGTCAAGATAAGTAACACATATTAGAGTTTAAAGGTATTTGCTCGCCTTACAAGTGATTTTAGTATTTTATTTTTTTTGCAAAAGTGAAGTGTTAAAGTTCAATTTGTAGTTTTAAACATACTCTAATAATCCCTCCCCTAAATTTAATATAAAAAGTGTAGTGAATTTTTAAGTATTGAAGGCACAAAATGTATTTTTTAGCAGTCGAAAGACTCAGCTCTTCAAGGTTGAGGTTGAACACCTTACAATATATATGACTATGTATATAACTACAGTCAACCCTCCATAACTCGATATTGAAGGGACCATCGAGTTAAGGAGGTTGTAGAACACAAAACCAGTGCAAAGGCGATCCAAGGGATCAGAGGCGCGTCTACGTTAGAATCCATGGGTAGGACAAACGTTGGCAAATATGTTGTACACAGTGAAGCTAAGAAAAATTTTAAGCCTATGGAATCCTAGACAGAATATCTAGAATACAACCTGGATTTACACAAGGAGAAGTGAAAAAAAGGAAATTTCTCTAAAGATTGTTTCAGGAATCATCAGAATTTCTAGGAAGATCTTCTCATGTCTGTTGTTCAACATTGCGCTAGAAGGTGTTATGCGGAGAGCCGGGCTTAACAGCCGGGGTACGATTTTTACGAGATCCAGTGAAGTTTGTTTGCCTAGCGGATGATATGGACATTGTCTGCTGAATATTTGAAAAGGAGGCAGACCTTTACACCCGCCTGGAACGCGAGGCAGCAAAGGTTGGATTGGTGGTGAATGCGGCCAAGACGAAGCACATGCTAGCTGGTGGGCCGAGTGCGACAGGGGAGTTTGAAAGGATTTTTTGGAGAAAATTCTGGAGAAACTCTTCTAAGCATCCTTTGATAATTCTCTGAAAGAATTTCTGGGAGAATTGGTTGATAAATCTGTAGGAAAAAATCTGTGGAGATCCCTGTAAGAGACCCTGAAAAAATCTAAATAAAATCACTATGGGGACAGACCTGGTGTAGTGGTTAGAACACACGCCTCTCACGCCGAGGACCTGGGATCGAATCCCATCCCCGAGATAGTGACTAAAAATTTCAGTGACGACTTCCTTCGGAAGTGAAGTAAAGCCGTTGGTCTCGAGATGAACTAGCCCAGGGATAAAAATCTCGTTAATAAAGATAGAAAAAAAAATCACTATGATAAGCCTCTTGAACCTAGTCTCTGAAGGTTTCTCAGGAGTCTGCAATTTTGCATTAGGATTCAATGCGAGCAGAATTAGGATAGAAGAGATTAAAGAGATTATTTTGGTTAAAATAAAAGACCTACCATCAAAAATAAACTTTTCAGAGACTTGCATAAAACATAAAACAAGTCTTCAAAAAGAAACCCACTTTCAGCCCTCTCTTTGAGATTATTTATTAAGTCATCTTGTTTTATCATTCAATAGACCAAACTGCTTGTCTTTACAACCAGTGAGGTTGTTCTATTTTCCTAGATAACAAATTGATGAACAGCAAAAATTATGTCAATTTATGTAGTTTTTTATTTTTTGCACTGAAGTGACCTACAATATTTTCAGAAGAAACTGAAGATTCTTGAAAAATGTTTCATCGCGTAAAAACTCAATCAAATATTTCACTGGAACTTCTTCAAGAATCCTGAAAAAAAAAATCTCTCAGAAAATCGTCAAAATCTGCTCTGAATATTTTTATGAATGATGCCTCAAATTTGGGATCATTGGGAATTCCATCAAATAATTTTTCAGGAATTAACTGTAGGGGTTCTACAGGATTTGTCATGAAAATCATCATGACATTCAGCAACACTTTGATAGATTATATCAAGAGTGATCGCACTTTCAGAAATCGCTAGCACCATCACACTCGTGCTGTATATAAAACGGTGGGACTGGTCTTAGATTAATCCATTACTTCATCCAAAGATTCTTCAAGAAATTACTATGGAAGTTCCTAAAACATCTCAATACATCTCATTACAGTAGATATTTTTAAGAAACCATTTATTGATTCATGCAGAAATGCCATAAAGGATTGCTCCATTTGTTTTTATAACGGTTAAAGTTTCTTATTGCAATTCTTACAATTAGTTTCCTATAGATATTCTCAATCGTTCTTCACACGAGTCTGCTGATTTTGTTCTTTTTTTGTTGAATCGTGCGTAAAAATAAATAAGGAACAAAAAAATAAAATTGAAAAAAAAAATGTTTTTTTTTCGAATTTTTATTTTTCACGATAATTGTTAAACTTTTTTCAAGCGTGCTCTGGATCATTATTTTATTTGTTTTTCACTTAAAAAATTGAAAAAACCTAGCTGATGTCAAAAAAATTATGAATCTTTTTTTCCTCCCCTCCAAAATTTTCGGATTTTTGAAGGGGGGGGGTGACATTAAAGAAAATTAAAATTTGTATCAGCCTAATTAATCATTTAAAATAATAACCTTTTCATACTTATTTAAGAGATTCTAACGAAAAGAAGTTGTGAAATTAAGTATTCGACGCGATTGAAAAATTAGGACATTTTCAGTCCGAAGGAGGATGATCAAAATAAGGAAAAATGTGTCATCCCAACGGATGGTAAGCCTAATGTTCGAAAGATGCCATCACATTTTGAGACACAATAACGATTCCTCAAAATAATTGCTCCAAAAATTTTTTAAGGGATATTTAAATTAGGGATTACTTCATGGATAATTCTAGAAATGTCCTCTCAAGTTTTACCAATAACCCGCACTACTATAATGCAGGATTTTTCCCAGGACAACTTTTGTAATACATTCCGTAATCATTGGCATTGAGCAAATGGAGTACGAAGTGTGCATTTTATGGCAGTATGGAAGGAAACCAAAATTTCTAAAAATTGCCAAGAATTCAAAAATGCTTATTTGAGGCTGAAATTATGTACAACTTACATCGCATACTGGGTGAATAGTCAGAAAATAATTCTGAATGAAATTTCATTGCTAATGCATTACGAGGCTCATGTATAATCTCAATGTGACTGTTATCCGATTACAATTATCAATGTGACAAAACAACTTGGTATTTTTTTTTTAATTTTCTTGAACAATCTCACAGATTTTGGTAAGTTGATCGAAAGTATTTATTATTTGATGACTCTCCCCGGTATTAGCTTGAATTTATCAAATATTTCGAATGTGACAAGTATGCAGTTATGGGCAGCATACTTTCCATGAGAGAGTCCTAACAGTTTAGCAATTTTCTTTCTTTAGTAAAGATTTTAAGCACATTCTTCATTCAAAAAGCTTCATCTGAAAAAATGGTCATGATTATCAATTTAAGATTACCGAGCCTAATGCATATTGAACCACCCTCCCCCTCATGTTCGCATGAAATTCTCTTCAGCCGCTATGCGGTGGATTCCACCACGTGGAGAGAGTGTTTTAGACCTACTGAGACAGTCAGCGACGTGACCTAGGTGGCGTCTGCGATGATGTCTGATGACGCTTACATGTAAATGATAAGCCTTTGATTGCGGAAACGTAGGTTTATATTTTGGCTACCATAATAACTGCTGAGGGGACACCGCTTGTTTACAGCGACGACGTAGTAATAAAAGTTCGGCATAGCAATGGTCAACGGTGTGAAATATTGTCGTAATGATTTTTGGCAATCATCGGATGTTTATAAGTATTCTCCCAAAACAGGACTATGAAAATGATCAAGTTCTTCTTTCTAGCTTTCAGAGCCTGCTTCTCATCTTTCTTTGTCAAATGACCAGGCATAATGCTTTTAGGGTTCTTTAAAATTCTTCACAAAAGTTTTTCTGTCCAGAAGAAGAATGTCCATTGAATGATATCTCAATGGGTTATCGAGTAGTGTTTGGTCCAACAATTGTGTCGCTTGATCCAGCAGAATAATTCCCCAGTTTTGGCACTTCAACCCCCCGACCAAATCAGAGCTGCAGCAGAAGAAGTCAAGGAAATTTCCTTTACAAAAAAATCCTGGGCCGACCGGGAATCAAACCCTGACACCTTTAGCATGGCTTTGCTTTGTAGCCGCGGACTCTAACCACTCTGCTATTGAAGGCTCCCAAAGCTACAATATTTTCACAAAATATTAAAAAAAACACATTAACTAAGAGATTACTTTTGCAATTGTATTTTGTGTAATAAGCACAAAAATATTCTTTGTCTTGGAAAGTTAAGAAAATTCACAACCCAAAAATATTAGCTCTCCGAAGCCTTTCTTTAGAAACTTGTATATCCTATATCCTACGGGCCCAGATAGCCGTAGCGGTAAACGCGCAGCTATTCAGCATGACCATGCTGAGGGTCGTAGGGTCGAATCCCACTGATCGAGGATCTTTTCGTAAAGGAAATTTTCTCGATTCCCAGGGTATAGAAGTATATTCGTACCTGCCACACGATATACACATGCAAAAATGGTCAATCGGCAAAGAAAGCTCTCAGTTAATAACTGTGGAAGTGCTCATAAGAACACTAATCTGAGAAGCAGGCTTTGTCCCAGTTGGGACGTAACGTCAGAAAGAAGAAGAAGAATATCCATCTATAATAAACGTTATTTTTGCCTATCATTGAAACCTATTAAAAAAATCTTCATGGGAGATCTAGAAGCATCTTTCCATAAGTATTTCTAAGGAATATAAGAAAGGCAACAATTGTCATGTTTTCTGAATAGGCAACTTAGAACATGTTGATAGACGAAAGCATACCCAAACATCTTTCGAATGAAGGATAATGCTACAGGTTTCACTTTCATTCGCGAGAGCCGTTCTAAGGTTTACTTATAAGCACTCCACATCGAGCAAACGACGTAAAATCCATGCAACCGAACTAAACCCAACTGCTATATGAACCTATGTACCTACAAACAACAACTCCCTTCTCACTGCAAGTGTAATAACTGAGTGTATTTTCAGCGGCACGCACGATAATCAACGCGGCGCGGCGCCAAACTGTTACTGTGAAGTGTACACGTGTTTCCAACGACATGTTGATGCTGCCTTACATACAAACGGATGTTAGGGTGCGGCAAAATTCCCATATAAACAAACGCAAGCTAGAGTGCCAACTTGAAACAATTGATGATCGTGTGATTTGTATTTTGCACAATGTCATGTCAAACGGTTATCATTAACATAATACAATGAGAGGTACAATATACTCAAATCTAGTCTTATTTCTATTGGGTAGACGTGCTGCTCAGAATGTTAGAAAATACTTCAGAACATAGCTTAAGTGTTTCAATTTCAATTTGAATAAGTATATTTTTATTTGCTGTCATTTAATAACCGAGTTGCATTTCATTCAGTTTAGTTTAATTCATGAAATCCGGCCCACTCTAATAAATATCTACCTGATATCTTCCCCATGGAGTTACCCATCATATGTCGTCACAATAGCAATCTCCAACCGTCCGTCGCTCCAATGATGCAATGTGTTAATCGAGTGGAATTCTTTTATCAGCTCAGCAGCATCACATCACTTGATACACTTTTGAAATCGAAAGCAGCATTACCGGGGAACAGAGCGCTTATTCATCACTCTGGAAAGAGACTAGATATTTGACGAGGGGCCAGTCATTCCCGTTCATACATCTGCTTGTGGGGCAACGGGATGAGTGCAAGATAAACAGAAATTACATTCTCACTCGATAGAGGAACGTCACGCGTCTTTGTGAATTGTGAGAGTATCATCTTTATCACTCACGGAGAAAGGGAATACCTCCATAATCGTCATCGCTTGTGGAATAATATCTGCGAGGCTGGATAATACCATTTCATCAGAATGACTCAATAATGCGTAATATTGATTGAACGAAGCTTACTTACTTACGAAACTAAATTAGTTCATATCTTCTATTCCGAAATCGGTGTAACTACTGCAGTTTGAAAACTAAAGTGTTGTTGGATCAGGGAATTGAAGACCAGACATATAATAATTTACTTGGTGCCCTCTGATTATTAACATGTTTGAATATATAAATATATATATATATATATATATATATATATATATATATATATATATATATATATATATATATATATATATATATATATATATATATATATATATATATATATATATATATATATATATATATAAATATATATATATATATATATATATATAATTCTCGAGTACCGATCAAAGTGCATTAGCCCTGTACTGCCCATAACTGCATATTTGTCACATTCGATATTTATGACAATTTCTAGTTACACCGTGGAGTGTCATCAAATCTACTTAAATCTGTAATAATGTTCTACAAAATTCGAAAAAAAAATTGGTTTGTCACACTGCTAATTTTAACCGCATAACAGTAATAGTGTATCGGATGTGGTGATATAAGGTGCTGGTGATGAAGTAAGCTAGTCCAACCCAATTATAATACAAAACCAAATCTTAATAGCTATTATGACCCTACAGTAAGACCTGTGCGATACCCAATCGAGACAAACACCGTGTGCGCTACACGAATAAACGACAAGTTGATTCATATCGAGTGAGTAGAAGAAACACAAATCTATGTAACACGACACTATTTTTTTTGTATTTACACAATAAACAACAGGCCCTGAAGAAGATCCCAACAACTGGATCGAAACGTTGGCAATGATTTAAAATAATCAACGCTTAATTCGTGACTTAAAAAAATCTATCATTGCATTTCAATTGCTATCTGAAATAAGATGATAGATATTCATAAGGATTGATTGAAATTTGAACGAAAAAAACTGGTTTCCAATTTTTGATGATTGCTGATGATTAAATTAAATCTTCAGTCTTAAAACTATCACGGTAGATGATGAGAGAAAGACCATACTAGAGACATTCTTTGAAGGAATTAAAAAAGAAAGGTTTGGATGGATTTTTAGAAGTGATGTACCGTAGCCCGGGGTTAAATTGACCACTGGGGTACCTAATAACAATTTCTTTAAATGATGCTGATTGCTTCGTTGTCACTACAGACATTCTTTATTTTCTGCTTTACATATTTCAAATGATGATTTTAATCTGTCTTATTTTTAGCTAGTGGTACCGGCAAACATCGTCTTGCCATCAAGGAGGCTGTTATAAAACGTCACGTCATCCCCCATACAAAATAACCCATTAGTCTTCACCAGTTTTCCCGATTACTTCAGAGACTCTCCCATTTCCCCTTGTCAAGTGCAACAGTGAAAAACTTACGTCAATCCGTCGATATGTTCTCAGACCATTTCGTGACATACAAACAACACTACCTTTTTATCTATATAGATAGATAGATAGATAGATAGATAGATATGGTTAGGTTTGCATAGAAATAATCACAGTTTTTGAACGCGTAACCAATACTGTTAGAAAAGCTATACGATATACTAAACAATCCGCTGGTGAAAAGCATGCTAATCTGTAGTGTTTGAAATGTTGTGAAAGCTTTTGTGTGAACTACTGATTAAATTTATGAAATCATATAGCATTACAAGCATAGTTTTTACTCACAGTACCGTTTAATTTCAAAAAACTTGCTGATTTCAAGCGAAATAGCTTAAACTTAGACGTACTATGATTCCCAAAGTTTTCAGATTTAAAAGACACAAATTTAAAAGAATATTTTTTTTTAATTCTAAAATTTGTTTTGTTATATTGTGATCCATTTCGCTTCAGCGTGTAATTTTAAAGCTAGTAAGCAGTGTCGTAAAAATTCAGCCGAATGATACCCGATCAGTGCGAAAACGAACAAAAACAAACTCCGCTAGCAAGAAGCCAATCTGACTTCGAGTGCGAATGCGACGAGAAAGAGAGTGGGTGCAACACACGCACACATTCAGATTCACCCACTGTTGGTGTCATTTCAAAATTCAGTTTCACCTAGAGGCACTGAAATTGAAAATTGAATATAAAAAATTACAAATGAATTTTATATTATTGGTGTAAGAAAACGGCAATGTGATGCCTCCAGTTGATGAATCATGATTGTCTTTTAATAAAAAAATACAACTTTTGCAATTTGCGGATGTTTTGTGGGGTATTCTGACGGAAATGATTTTTTTCACTAGTGAAATTGAATTTGAATGTCAGTAGTGGATGAAAATTAGTGTAGCAAAAGTAATTGAAAAACTGAATGCACGTTCTACCAGATTCGTGCATGTATTGTCAAACAAACATTCACACAAAGAAGAATTCAACGATGACGGAGCCTACTGAGGATCGGCGTTGTTGACTGTATATTGAAATATGCAGACACTGCTAGTAAGATTGTAGTTGTAAAATAGTGATCAATATATCCCCGGTTTACGGTACCGTAGTTCTATTGAGTTTGAAAAATTGTATAGTATCGACACCATGAAGACTCTATGACACTGCCCCGAACGCCATTACCTCGAATGGATCATTACGCTGTACGCCATTACCCCGAAAGCATAGAAAATTTCATTGATTAAGTTATGAAAAGCTCTGTCATTTTCAACTCTCCTCCCGTTCCCTTATGACATTTTTTTGTAAAAACTCCGAAAAAATATAATTTATAATTTATAATTTATAGGCGAAGTTGAATACTGATTATAGTATTTATATGCTGATGATCGTTTTTATTGTTTTATAATCTCTAAAATATCTCATGTAATATTTCAATCAAATAGATGCTAAGATGAATTTGACGTTCGTCATGGGGCCCGAGATTAGTTCAAATAATCACATCACACAGGTTCACTGAAATGCTTTGAAGACCAGCCTTTTTAAAAAGTAGGATAAGTCAAATAATAATGAAAGGCATAAAATGCACCGAATCACTTTTAGTTCATGAGTCTTATAAGGATCTGCTTCAAACTTACTCACTCGCAGTTCCTCGTCTGTCCTTTTACCGGAACAAGAATCCTCCAAACGATGTTTTTTTTTTGCATCTACACAGTGGTAAAATCACGAAGACCGATGATCATCGTCACAATAAAAAAACCGTGTTGGTTTGAGAAACTTTTCAACTGAATTTCAACAAATAAGCAGCATGCTGTGTTCATCAAAAAGAATTAATATTTCGTGTTAGCATCGAAACTTCAATTAAAGATCAATTCTTTTAGATGAGAAAGTGACGAAATTTTATTGAGCAACAATTTGTGGACAGTTGTATAAGAGATTTTACTACAGCTGCATACATCAAAAGAACAGCCTATGTTTCAAAGCATGGGCAATTTCAGATTAAAATTATAGCAGCTTCCACATCAATGATAGCTACGCACAGAATAGTAGCCTATGTTACTTATCAATAACAAATATAATAAGAATTGTTTAAGAATATTTTAATTTTCAAAGGATTCAAAGGACAGTTCCTAACGAAAGTATTGGTTGTTTTTTTTTTCTAGCGATAATTTTAAAAATTAGAAAAAAGAGGGGAAAATTTATGGTTAAATAATTGCACCTAAAATGCCTATTATTACTATCACATCGTGAATCTAAGGAATGGTCATTATTCGAATTAGAAATAAAAGCCTCTGATCAAAATATTAGGAAAGTTGTGATCACTAACAGAATAACTTGGCATATTTAAGAAAAGAAACTCTCTGATGAAGATTTTATCATTAGTGTTTTGTACATCGTTGGATTAGCCGAGTGGTTAGAGTCCTCGGCTACAAAGCACAGCCATGCTGAAGGTGTCTGGTTTCAATTCCCGGTCGGTCCAGGATCTTTCCGTAATGGGAATTCTCTTGACTTCCCTGGGCATAGAGTATCATTATACCTGACACACGATATACGAATGCGAAAATGGCAAGTTAGGCAAAGAAAGCTCTCAGTTAATAACTGTGGAAGTGCTCATAAGAACACTAAGCTGAGAAGCAGGCTGTGTTCCAGTGAGGACGTAATGCCAATTAGAAGAGGAAGAACCCTAGTTGCTTGATTGCCAAAGTTTAATTAATAAAACTATCGAATACAAAAATTGTAAAAGATTTGCTTTTTGGAATTAATGTCTCATAAAGATGCAGTAATGGCTTTCGGGGTGGTGACCAATTCGGGGTAGTGGCATTCGGGATGAAGCCCATCATTAATGTTTCCAGCTAAAAAATAAAGGAATGTATATTTTTAAGAATAGCTGCTGATAAATACTCATTTAGATTTTTTTTTTCAATTCCAGGAAATAATATCGAAATTTTAACAATGGGGCAAGTGAAAATGCTATCGAACAAAGAGAAATAATAACAGAATGATTTACGATATCTAATCGATTTAATATTTGTTTAAAGATACCAATAAACAACAACATTAAGTAGACGATGAAATTATAATTCTTGTCAATTCGGATGTGACATCGGAAAAATCCTAGGGAGTAAATTCTGGAGCGGAAGTCTTCGATAAAGTATTTATTGAGGGATAAACCAAATCCATTTTTTATATCTACAACTAGTTTTACGTCGCCATTCCACGGTGTTTCCGTGCATTTTCTTAGATTGAAACCTTTCAACCCAAGTCGTAGCTTAGCTTAGCTTAGACTTACTACACATATCAATGGTTGCTATTCCGTGATTGGCCGAAGTCAGTGAATATGCACAAAGGATCAACTAGAAGTTTGGTTGAGATTGTCCATAATCTTCTTCATTGTGCACAATTCAGTGCCTCTATTTATACAGGGTCAATGACGGCGCCGCTCACGTCCTTGCAATCAGGTGAGAATGGGAGAAGGAATGCTAGTGTGTAACCTTTGCTATTTGGAGACCGTGTTTACCTCTGCATCTCCACAAAGGTTATTGACAGAGATGTTTGTTAATGTGGAGAATCGTTGGGTCACAGGATTCCCTTTAATAATCGACTAGACCATGATTAACAGTTATTTGTGAGATATAAACATGGTTATAGATATAATATTTACAATTGATATGAAAAATTTCCAATTAGAAGAAAATAATGTCGGCACTTGAAGTGACGAATCATACAAAGTTTGTTGTACAAATACCTAAATGTTGCATTCCTACCGCTGTCAGGGCGAAAACATTTGTTCTCATATTTTACTCACATGAAAAGAAAAAAAAAACAAACTCAATTGGCTGGACCATCGGAGAACACTTTTATGCCGACACTTACAATGACATTTGTTGAATAAAGTGAACCTTTTGCAAGCCACGCAAAAAATGCTCTGACACGAAACAAAAAACACGAATGCTTGGGCTTCCACCAAGCACTGCCCAGAAAATCGCGCGAAAGAAAAAAGCTTCTACTCCGGCGTCTAGAAAAACGAGCCGGCTTGCTTGGGCTTCGCAAAGTACTCGGAAAATCTAGCAAAAACAACTGAAAAAAGTCCAGAGAAGTCCCTGAAGAAATCTTCGTAGGAATCTCTGTAGAAATTCAGGAAAAAAATGCTTGGAAAACTCTCGCCAGAAAAACTGTGGGAATTACTGAAGGAATTCCTAGATAAACTCTCGAAGTATTTCTAACATAATTTTTTTACATGAGAGTGAAGTAATCTCTAAAAAAAATCCATTAACAATGCCTGAAGAATCCCATCGAACGGTTATCGGATAAATTTCTTGGGAAACTCCCTGGTTGAATATGTGGAGAGACGCTTGAATAATTTCTTGAAAAAAAACTTAGAGGACTACTTTAAAAATTAATTGGGAGATTCTTGAAGAAACATTCGATTGAGTTCCAAACCCGTGGAACTCCAGGAGGAATCTGTGGAGAAATTCTTGGAAGGATTTGTGGATTGTTCGCAAAGGAACCACTGGAGAATTTCATGGAAGAATTCCTGAAGAGATTTTCGGAAAAAAAATTGACCAAATCCTAAAAAAATGTATTGGAATCTAAGGGGCAATTTCTAAAATACAGTGAAATTCTTGAAAACATGCTGGAGATATTCATTGAAAGAATTTAAAAATAAAAATGTTCATAAAAACTCTGGAAGAAGAAAAACATAAAAAAATGTTCATTCATTGAGGAATTCCTGAAAAAAGTGTCTATTCTATTTTTAGCCCAAACCTGGCCTTGCTCAGTGAACTCACAGTGAGTTGAAATTGAAGAATTACTGACGTTTGGTTAAAACAATGGAAGATTGTTGGGAAACATTATGGTAAAATCTTTTGAAACATTTCTGAAGCTTGAATTAATTACCATCATGAAATGCATTGTCTAAAAAAAGGTGTAGGTGAATAAAGATTTCGAAGTTCTTGGAAAGCAGACATTTTTGACTAACCTACTTACATGATGCAATTGCGTCACATCGAATTAGTCACTTGTTGTTGTTATCTAATGTATTCTTATCGTTGTCTTTGTTTTAATAATGTTTGGAAAAAAAATCAGATGAAATTTCTCTTTTTTTTTGCTTAATCAAGGAAGGATTAACTACCCAAAATAATTATACCATTATGACTTGCATTCCTCTGAAAACGAGGTGCAAGTGAATGTGAATCGGCCGCACCCCCGTCAGACGCCTGCCCTTAATTTGATTTAATTTACCGACAATGAGGATTGGCTCAATTCACACAAAAACATAAAAATGCTTTTGCAAACAAGGGAAAAATGCTGACAAATGGACCTCCGTTTGTTGTCAGCCGTTTCCTTCATTTCGGGGCATCAAACCGAATAATCATAAAGGTGGGTGAACCTACCATTGATCCTGTCTCTGGTGGAAGCATATGCCCTTCTAGAATTCTTTTTGCCATACATTTTCAGCACTTAGTAATGTGAATCGAAGGCTTTTGATGGCCGTTTGGTTTATCTTGCCGAGCGGCTGCTAAAAGCCTGCAATTTCGTACAAAAGGTAAAATTCATTCCAGCGCTACGTCAGCCGCTCTGAATGGGATAATTGCCTATGAAAGGAGCCAAATGTGCAACTGATGGCCAGTAGAAATGCACAAAAAGCAGAGTACTAATCCGCATCCTTTTTGTAGTTCACTGGTTTTGAGGAAGGTCACGGTTCGAATTCCAAAAAAAAGACAAGAAATTTGATGCCCGTTATTTCCCTTTCCGAGTGATCATCACCCACACAGTAAGCATTTCGGTTCGAAATGCTTCCAAAGAATATAGATCATAATGATAATGATGGCGCGGTAAATGGCTGGGCATGGCGTACCATTGGTACCTCGCGTACCTGCAGGAATAAAATAGACCCCTTTGTGCGGTCCTTAGCCTCTTGCCCAGCAACTCCTATCCCTACCTCCTCGTGGTACTGGCCGGGGTACGAGTAACCTTGGGGAAGATCGGGTAACCAACCCCCGGTGGGAACTTTGGTCGTATGCTGACAGGGAAGGGGGGGTTTGCTTTTGCAAACCTGGAGCGTCTGTACTCCACGTTAGGAGCGGCTCACAACAGCGTCTGTTCCCCATGTCAGGGGCGGCTGATCATCGTCCGAGTGCCAGAGAAGGACTCTAAGCTAAACTGCGCACTATGGCCCTCCGAACATTTAGGGGGAATGGTCCTCCGGAAATCTAGGGGGTTGGTGTCAGGCCCTGCAAGCCAACCGTAAAAACACATCAGCACAGGAACGTCAACGAGAGAATACGGACCGGAACAATCGGCAAAGACCACAGCGACGAAAATGGACTAGCGATTGGAAACTCGGTACGTGGAACTGCAAATCTCTCAACTTCATTGGAAGTACTCGCATACTCTCCGATGTACTGAAGACCCGCGGTTTCGACATCGTAGCGCTGCAGGAGGTGTGCTGGACAGGTTCGATGGTGCGAACGTTTAGAGGTAATCATACCATCTACCAGAGCTGCGGCAACACACGCGAGCTGGGAACAGCTTTCATAGTGATGGGTGATATGCAAAGGCGCGTGATCGGGTGGTGGCCGATCAATGAACGAATGTGCAAGTTAAGAATCAAAGGCCGATTCTTTAACTTCAGCATAATCAACGTGCATAGCCCACACTCCGGAAGCACTGATGATGACAAGGACGCATTTTACGCGCAGCTCGAACGCGAGTACGACCGCTGCCCAAGCCACGACGTCAAGATCATCATAGGAGATTTGAACGCTCAGGTTGGCCAGGAGGAGGAGTTCAGACCGACGATTGGAAAGTTCAGCGCCCACCGGCTGACGAACGAGAACGGCCTACGACTGATAGATTTTGCCGCCTCCAAGAACATGGCCATTCGTAGCACCTATTTCCAGCACAGCCTCCCGTATCGGTACACCTGGAGATCACCTCAGCAGACAGAATCGCAAATCGACCACGTTTTGATCGATGGACGGCACTTCTCCGACATAACCGACGTCAGAACCTATCGTGGCGCCAACATTGACTCCGACCACTACCTGGTGATGGTGAAACTGCGCCCAAAACTATCCGTCATCAACAATGTACGGTACCGACGCCCGCCCCGGTACAATCTCGAGCGGCTGAAACAACCGGATGTCGCCAATGCGTACGCGCAGCATCTTGAGGCAGCGTTGCCGGATGAGGGCGAGCTCGATAGGGCCCCTCTTGAGGACTGCTGGAGGACAGTCAAAGCAGCCATTAACGACGCTGCCGAAAGCGTTGTCGGATATGTGGAACGGAGCTCAAGAAACGATTGGTTCGACGAGGAGTGCCAGGAGGTTTTAGAGGAGAAGAATGCAGCGCGGGCTGCAATGCTGCAGCATGGTACGCGGCAAAACGTGGAACGATACAGACAGAAGCGGAAACAGCAAACCCGCCTATTCCGGGACAAAAAGCGCCGCCTGGAAGAGGTGGAATGCCAAGAGATGGAGTTGCTGTACCGTTCTCAAGAAACGCGGAAGTTCTATCAGAAGCTCAACACATCCCGCAAAGGCTTCGTGCCGCGAGCTGAGATGTGCCGGGATAAGGATGGGAGCATCTTGACAGACGGACGCGAGGTGATCGAAAGGTGGAAGCAGCACTACGATGAACACCTGAATGGCGCAGAGAACACAGGCACAGAAGGTCAGGACAGCGAAGGCGATGGCTACGTCAGCACAGCGGACAGCGGAAATCAACCAGCTCCCACGATGGGGGAAGTTAAGGATGCCATTCAACAGCTCAAGAACAACAAAGCCGCTGGCAAGGATGGTATCGGAGCCGAACTCATCAAGATGGGCCCGGACAGGTTGGCCGCTTGTCTGCATCGGCTGATAGTCAGAATCTGGGAAACGGAACAGCTACCGGAGGAGTGGAAGCAAGGCGTTATATGCCCTATCTACAAAAAGGGCGACAAACTGGAGTGTGAAAATTATCGTGCAATCACCATCCTAAACGCCGCCTATAAAGTGCTATCCCAGATTCTCTACCGTCGTCTATCACCTATAGCAAACGAGTTCGTGGGAAGTTATCAAGCAGGTTTCATCGACGGCCGCTCGACAACGGACCAGATCTTTTCCGTGCGGCAAATCCTCCAGAAATGCCGTGAGTACCAGGTCCCTACGCACCATTTGTTCATCGATTTCAAGGCGGCATACGATAGTATCGACCGCATAGAGCTATGGAAAATCATGGACGAGAACAGCTTTCCCGGGAAGCTCACAAGATTGATCAGAGCAACGATGGACGGTGTGCAAAACTGCGTGAAGATCTCGGGCGAACACTCCAGTTCTTTCGAGTCTCGGCGGGGACTACGACAGGGCGACGGACTTTCGTGCCTGTTGTTCAATATTGCGCTTGAAGGTGTCATGCGGAGAGCCGGACTTAACAGTCGAGGCACGATTTTTACGAGATCCGGACAATTTGTTTGCTTCGCGGACGACATGGATATTATTGGGAGAAAATTTGAAACGGTGGCAGATTTGTTCACCCGCCTGAAACGCGAAGCAACAAGAGTCGGGCTAATGGTGAATGCGTCGAAAACAAAGTACATGCTGGTTGGCGGAACTGAGCGCGACAGGGCCCGCCTAGGAAGCAGTGTTACGATAGACGGGGATACCTTCGAGGTGGTGGACGAGTTCGTCTACCTTGGATCCTTGCTGACGGCTGACAACAATGTTAGTCGGGAAATACGAAGGCGCATCATCAGCGGAAGTCGTGCCTACTATGGGCTCCAGAAGAAACTGCGGTCAAGAAAGATTCACCCCCGCACCAAATGCACGATGTACAAAACGCTCATAAGACCGGTAGTCCTCTATGGGCATGAGGCGTGGACTATGCTCGAGGAGGACTTGCAAGCTCTTGGGGTTTTCGAACGCCGAGTGCTAAGGACGATCTTCGGCGGCGTGCAGGAGAACGGCGTGTGGCGGCGAAGGATGAACCACGAGCTCGCTCAACTCTACGGCGAACCCAGTATCGTGAAGGTAGCTAAAGCTGGAAGGATACGCTGGGCAGGGCATGTTGCAAGAATGCCGGACAACAACCCTGTAAAGATGGTGTTCGCCACGAATCCGGTCGGAACAAGAAGGCGTGGGGCGCAGCGAGCTAGGTGGATTGACCAGGTACACCAGGACCTGGAGAGCGTGGGTCACAGTCGAGGATGGAGAGAAGCGGCCATGAACCGAGGGAATTGGCGAAATATTGTTGGCGAGGCTTTATCAAGATAATTGATGTAAAGCCAAATAAGTAAGTAAGTAAGTAATGATATCCTATTGGATCATCTGTTCATGCTTTCTTGAATGGCTGTGGCAAAAAGAAGGGTCAGTTGTCGGTCAGCATTAAGGTTTGCATCGGTGCAAAGAAGATTTTAAGACTTTGAAATTCTTGGAAGGCAAACATTTTAACTGACATGATGCAACGGAATTGCGTCACATCGAATAGGAATGTAATCGGAGTCTAATTAGTCACTTTTGGATTTAAAAATAAAATCGTTCTTATCTAATGTGCTATTATCGTTGTTTTCCTGGAGCCGTTGTTATCCAGCATGCTAGTAACTAACTAACATTTCACGTGAATCACCTGGTAAACTCTTGACTGGCAGCTGTCCACTTTGTTTGAACGGTTATTCATGCACAACAATAGCTTCAGCATCTGGATTGGGAGTTTGAATAAGGTGTTCTAATATAGCAGTTGAGCTCATAGGCGCAACAAGAGGGGAACTTAAACCCTCTCCTTTACGCCGTGATAGTTTTTATGAACTTATCCTCTTATTTTGGGAGCTGTTATTTTGGGTTCTAAGTTCTTTAGCGTTGTTTTATTTTTTTTTTTTTTGCAAGCAATTTAATAGAAGAGTTGCATTATGAAAATATTCTTGTTTTTAATTCAGAGGATTCTTACGAAATCTTCGGTCGAGTCTGCTGGAATACTGTTTGGATGAAATGCTGAGAAAATCTCTAAAAAAATAAATCGATGAAATTGCTGGAGGAAACCCTTAACGGATCTATTGCGAAATCCTGGAGGAACAGTTGTAAAAAAAACATCAATAGAGGAATCTCAGAAGCAATTTTTCAACTCGTAGTTTAGGGGGCTGATATACACAATTGAAATTGTTCGTATTTGAGCATAATTCACTAGTTTTTCATGAGGTTTCAACGATCACTTCATGAGGACATGTACGCCCAAAGTTAAAATCACTGTGTTTGGCAGATAGTCCAACAGGTAGCGGTAGTGTATATAGGTAGGGTTAAATCATTTTTCTCCATTTTCTATACTGCATGGATGAATATACTAAAAAATAAAACATAATTGTCATTGATAAATTATCATAATAAATTTTATTTATTATATTTCTCTCAAATCTAAATCAAATACACAAACAATTCTACTCATTTTATACATTTTGATCGAAAGCAAATTCATCGTCCAGTTCTTCATCTTCAACTTATTTTTTGTGAGGCTTTTGCCACGCATTGTAAAAATGTTGTGCTATGTATTTCAACTTTTTATGTAGTCGATCTTCTTTGGAAAGATCAATATTATATTTTGTCTTGATATATTCAAATGCTTCTGTTGCATTGACTATTTGAGATTTTTTGGATTGAAACACGATGCTCCTGTGTTCCATTAGGGCGGTTCAAAATTTAAAAATGTTTGAGAATTCAATCTCCCATAAGTTTTTTACCATCCTTACCATAGAAAAAGTATTCTGTGAAATGTTCAGCTTTCTAGGTCGTGATTTAAAGGTGGCCCAAAGACAATGTAGGTTTTATAGAAATTACTATGGAGACATTTTGAGATATGTTCCAAACACGCTAGTACTGTTATGTAAGTACAAACTTATAATTCCATAGTAAAAACTCATTCTTCAAACCATAATAAAGAAATTTCCTGAAGAGAGAAATTCAATCCGACGGATAGCAGAAGAGATATTCATGAGTTTGTTTGCTATTATTTAGCTTAATTTGGGATTATAGTACTGCATATACTTATGTATAGTACATAAATCCCAAACAAAATTAGCTCAAAAGGAATTTGTTTCTTCAGCATCATCCTTCGTTAAGGTTTGAAGAATGAATTTACAATATGCGAGGTTAGTTTCTACTTACATTACAGTACTAGCGAGTTTGGAACATTTCTTAGAATTTCTCCATAGTAATTTCCATATAAACCTACATTGTCTTTGGGCCATCTTTAAATCACCTTCTAGAGAGCTGAAAATTTCACAGAACTCTATTTTTATGGTAAGGATGGTAAGGAACTTATGGGAGATTGGATTCTCCAACATTTTTAAAATTTGAATCGTCCAAATGTTCCATATTATCATATTATCTTCTGTTTTTTTTTAGATTAAATCAAGCGTGTGTCTTTGATCACCTCTTCTGTGATTAAAGGTGACAAGATGGAAGTTCGTTAGAGTTTGTTCACTTCAGACCGCTTGGCAGCGATGCAATCTTTGCGTCTCAAGATGAAAAAATGCTGACAAATTCGCATCTTGCCACCTTTATTCATAGAAGTGAAGATCGATCATGCGACATACGTTCTTATTCTAGCACATGCTTGAAATAACTACTGCACAATATACACGTGGTAAGCATTAAAGCCGAAAACAAACTCATGATTTGAAAATATTGTTCGCATATTTTAAATGCAAGTATGTAGGTAACACCGATAATAGTTTTTAGGAAAATAAATATACATGAGTTTGTAAAATGGTACATGAACAGAGAATTTCCTTAAGGAAGTGGTCTTTCTTTTTCCGTTGGTAAATATGTATTGAAAATATAAACAAAGTAATCGTGAAATCATTGATTTTTTTATTATTTTTGCAAAATACTTTAGTGTGTAATACTTTTAAGACTAAATTTGATATTTAACAGTTCCACCTTTCAAGCAGTATTTTTTTTTGTTTATGCTCGTATAATCTATAATCGTAACTAACAAAAAAATACATTTTTGAGTCTCTCGAGACTGCTCGGCCCTGCTAGTTAGATATAGTCCAACTCAGGTAAAACAAAAACTTTTTTTTTTCGATAATTGCGCATTTTTTACTAGTTTTAATTGACCGTCTAACCTCAACAACATACCCATTTCAAAGTTTAGGCAATTACTTTTCCAACGGTGTATTAAATTCCAAAATTGGACGGTTATTCGCTGAGAAAATTGCATTTGTTTGAAATACATTTTTTTCAACAATTTTCCTAAGTTTGATGTCTGTGGCGCAATGAGTTTTCATCACAGAGGGCTGAAAGCTTAGGAATCTAGGTTTTGACTATCTAACTATCAAATGTTATACAAGACAAGTTGTTCAAAGCAAGCCAATTTTTGTTTATTTCGGCACCCTCTTTCCCCATAGTGCCCCCCCTTCAGCGTTATGAAATTTGTGAATGAGCCCTTACCATATATTTGAATCTACCGTTAAAAAGGTGGTTGATGATCATCGGTATGAGTGTGACGTCTGTTTGGCTCTGCACAGCTAAAAAAATGTTGTAAAATTAAGTTTATTTTGAAGCATCAAAATAAACCTAAATTTCAACGACCAATCCATTATTTTTCAATCGAATACACTTTAAATTTACACGATCATGTAATATTCAACCAGTTTTGGTTGAAAATTGAATGCATATTTATTTAAGTTTACATGATGCTTTAAAAATACACGAATTTGATTTATTTTCACAGTAGACTTCAGATTACATCACATTGAAAATTAAATATTTTTTTCTGTGTGCGGTAAGTATAGATTAGGTGTACAGTAGGCAAAGTTATTCCAGATCTCTGGATTAAAAGGGTAAAATTAATTTCAAAACTGTTATTATATGTTATCATTAGAAAATTAAATGTTTTTTTTACAAAAAGTGAACAGACCGGTGATTTGTGATAAGTTACGATAAACCAGGAGATTTAAAAAGGTATAATTAATCTAGAGTTATACTAAGGCCTTAAGAACATTCAGAAAACTTAGCCTTAATGTACACAGGCTCATAAACCACACAGCGTGTCAAGTTTTTGTTTCAGGGACGAAAATACCGCTATACTTAAATTGAGGTCACATAATCCATAGGGTAAGTGATCCATTAGTTGTGGGTGTTCCTGTAGTTGTGGTAGTACCATTTTCACTGATTTTATTACATTAGACACAGAACCGACACTGCCAATCGACGTTTTGGCTTGTTGATACAGGGAATAGTTGAAAAGAGCTTTCAAATTGCCTTAAAACTGATAAAATAACGCTAAATTGCTAAAAATTTTCTTACTTGTACCGTAATCCGGGATAACATTGATCAGCGGGGTAACATTGATTGCAATGACCCTACTCGTAAAAAGTTTGAATCAACATTTATTGATGAAATATTTTCAATGCATGAAAGGTGATTCTCTCCCTTCTATTCATGAGCTAATAAACATTAAGGTTTTTGCGAAAATTGAGTTGTGCTAATGAGTAAATTTTTCAACTTAAAGAAACATTGACTTTCATGATTATGGATGCCACGATCAAAGAATCATGTCGCACATGAGATCTGAAAACGATATGAGCAAAAGAAATGCGAAACTCTGCAAAACTTTTACAGAGATGTTTAGTTAAGCATAATTCACAAATTGCAATAAAGAATGCAGAATTTCCTTAGAAAATTGCCTACTTGCGTATTGCGTATTCCACAATTCAAGGTGTTTTTAATTTTGAAATAACTCAAAAAGTAAATGACTTATAAGAGTTTGAAAATATCATTACATACTGAAATCATGGTCCCTGAAGCCGAATATGAAGGCTTCAGGGACCATGATTTCAGTATGTGATGATATTTTCAATATTAACAAACCTTGTTGTCATGAGTGATCAATGTTACCCCTTCTTCTTCTTTCTGGCGTTACATCCCCACTGGGACAAAGCCTGCTTCTCAGCTTAGTGATCTTATGAGCACTTCCACAGTTATTAACTGAGAGCTTACTATGCCAATGACCATTTCTGCATGTGTATATCGTGTGGCAGGTACGAAGATACTCTATGCCCTGGGAAGTCGATAAAATTTCCAACCCGAAAAGATCCTCGACCAGCGGGATTCGAACCCACCACCCTCAGCTTGGTCATGCTGGATAGCTGCGCGTTTACCGCTACGGCTATCTGGGCCCCCATCTTAGCTAAATAAATGAATCACTTATAACATTTTTTTTAAACATGGTTTAAACATTCAGTAAGCAAAAGCAGTTGCACTGCTTTTGTGTTCTGTAACTCGATACCTCCCTAACTCGATGGTCTCTTCAAAATCGAGTGAGGGAGAGAAAAAAATTATCAATGTTACTCCGGATTACGGTACCAATAGTTGCGGTAAAAAGTTCCTTTGGTGGAGGATCCCATATGAAAACAACGGATACAGCAACTTAAGGAACTCTGTACTAATAGTGAAGGTATTATTTTTCACTGACATGCCGTGGGTTATTGCGATGAAATCATTTTTCTCATTTAGTCAATGGTTGTTACCTGAGAGAGACTCGCGAAGATAAAAAATATCAACGTCATATGCAGCTTTCCGCTGTCACGAAACGTCATATGCAGCCCTTCGTTTATATGGCTGAAAAGGTTAAAAGTATTGTATTCAAAATAATCTATTATTAAAAACCTCAGTCAGTGGAACAATTTTTTCACACATGCTGATAAATCTAAACACAAGACTAGTTATTTATAATGTCTGCTACGTTTTCTGGCATCAAATCTCACTCAAAATGCCGTTTATACTTCGGTGTGATGCAAACGCAATATTTTTTTGTTGGGATGGTTTTGTGAGAGTTTGAACGGCTTGCACAAGATTGATGCAAACCAGTGAATCAATTGTCACCCAACACGCAGCAACAAAGACATTGTCACCTCATATTCTTGTTGCAACAATTTTATCCTGCAACATCAGTTTATCACTACTTGAACAGAATATGAAAATGATCGATCACCACGTGCGCAGCGATTTTCAGGGCTTCACATTGCAATTTTCGAGAGCTTTCTCCGTAAACATTGATACATTATCAAACAGCATCCATAAAAAAAATGGTTTTGTGTTTAAAATAGCTGATTAATCGTGAGTTGAAAATGTGTCAACAATGTTGCGCTCTGGGATTGTCATGACCTGGGAGGGAGAAACCGATACAAAATTTATGTACGTCATAGTGAGCCGAGATTCTGCTGTCACGAAATGTCACTGTGAGCCCAGATCTTGAGAAATGGGCAAACATGATAAAAGTGCGTAATTGATCAAAACAAATTTTTACTTTTTAATTTGATCGAATATAAAGTAATGAAACACGCATCTTTTTACTGTTTTCCAATCATCATTAAAATTGAATGCACATAAAACTATGGCCCTTTTTCCAAGTTTGTCCAGAAAGAGCGAAGGTACACAATAAAGGAAAACTAGCGATTTTCCTCAAGCCAGCCTTGATTGTCGTTGGTGAGCGGGAGTTATCTTGCAATTTGGAAAAGTGTTGTGTCATATTTCGTGTGTAGTATCGGTGCCTCCCTCCCAGGTCATGACAATTTTGATTTTGATTGTACCCTTATCCGCAAGAGTTGTGACAAACGGTTGTGAGCGAGCTTGCTTTGTTGTTTGTTTTTTTGCCTGTTTTGATGACAATTTGATTCACTGATGCAAACACTGAGCAATCGCAGAAAAAAAAGACCGTCTCCGCGAGTCTTGTCTCAGGTCGTTACTTCCCGTTTCAACATTAACATGTACATTAATTGCGCTTCCTCATGTTAGGCGGTTGAATGAAGTTCAATCGTGCTTAGTACTTCTTTTATTGGTAAATCTACCCTAGCTTTCTTTAATGCTACAGCGCCGCCAAAGATTACAATATTAACGTGTCTACTCCGTGCAGCCGATTTAAAAAATCAAATATAAGAAAAGGCACGGAAATCCCAGGGACTGTCGATGTAAAGCAAGTTTCAAACATAAAAAATGAAGTAAAGTGGGGCAAAAGTTAGAGTGGGACAAGAGTTTCTTGTTAAGATTTCTAGCTCGATTCAAAACAAAACTTATAAATGTCATGGTGGTTCAAATGTTATTCAAGTAAGAAACTTTTATTCCACATATCATAGAAATCTATTGAGATTTGTGATTTGTAGTTATGGCAATTTGTTGTTTTTCGACGTGAATATTGTAATTTTTTTGTCAATCTTTCGTTGCATGGAGCTAAATAAAGATACAATCTTTTTCAATATTTTATGTAAGGGCGTTCATAGGGATGGTATGAGGTGCATTAGTTTTTGCATAAATGCATGGAAACAATTACAGATTTGTTACAGATGTTCTTCAAAATATTTCTCAAATAATTTTATGTTTCTTCTGGAATTTCTTCACGGATTTCAACTAGAATCATTCCGAGGGTTCCTTAAAAGATTCCTTCAATAATTTCTCCATGGACTCAACTTGAACCATCATGATCATGTACCGTAAAACGGGGGTAACATTGATCACAATATCACTCCTAGTAAGAAGTTCAAATTAACATTTATCCATAGAATAGGCATGAATTGTGTTTCTCTTTCTTATATTCATGAGCTTACAAAAAATAAGATTTTCGTGATAATTGAGTTTTGTTCATAAGTAAATTTTTCAACTTTTTGAAACAATGGTTTCCATGAGTATAAATTACACTACCAAAAATTCATGTCTCACATAATTCGGAATTCAAAAATTGTCATATTTATTTCGGTAAAACCAGTACTCCATTGATCTCTATCAGTTTATGTGATCGATTTTGTATTAAATAAAATTTAACATTTTATAAAATTAATTTTAATATCAAAAATTGAAAATGACACATTGGAGCGAAATTGATCGCTATATAATATAGCAAATTTTAGAATGTAAAATTTCTCTATCTACTAAATTTGGGTCTCCTGAATCTGAAACTGATGTCAAAATTCTTACAACTCGGGTATATCATCATTTTATTGCAAAATTAAACTTTGTAAACCTGCAATATACGCCTAAATGTATGCAATTTCCCTTGAAATGTGCACGTTATTCCACAATAAACGGCTTTATGAGCAAAAAACTATTATTGTAATGCTGTACGATTTCAAAAATGAGTTCAGCAGTTTACACTGAAGTATACGCAACATTTTAAACACTCAAAGATTACATGCAGGCTTAGCACCAGCGGATTGTTTGGCACCGACAATTCCAACAGTATTGCTAACACCTTCAAAAACTGTGAATATTTCTATGCAAAACTGACCTTAATAAAAATAAAATAAGTTAAAATCATCATGAGACATCTTTTAACTTGACAACATGGAATGTCTGTGATGGCAACGGAGTATTAAGCAACCTTAAAAGGAAATGCAATTTGGTACCGACCTGATCAATTTGCCCCCGGATTACGGTAATTAAATAAAACATATTTTAAAACATGCCTAAAACTTTCAGAAAATAAAATACGGTATATAGTCACGAGCGATGGATGCCAGTACTTGTTTTAAAAACATAAATTTTGTAACGTTTGCATTTTCAACCGGAAAATTTAATAAATATCCAAAAAAAACTGATTAATCTTAGGATCGCCCAGAAAACCCACTAGTTAACCCTCCTGTTGTTCATATATAAAAACTTCTGAGACTTTCTTCACAAATAATTCTAGGGATTTCACCAGATTTTTTTCGGAAGTGATTTCAGAGTTTCCTCCAAGGCAGCATCCATTTATTACGTAACGCTAAATTTGAAAACTTTCGACCCCCTCCCCCCGTCCGTAACGCTTTTATATGAAAAATTTCATTTTTTTATGAGCCGTAACGCTTGAGTCTACTCCTCCTCCCCCTAGAACGTTACGTAATTTGTGGATGGCGCTCAAGAGTTCCTACACAGATAAAAATATTTAAATTTCAATGTAGTGTAAACTGAAGTATAGAGCAATAATAAAAGAAATTCATCTATTTTTAAGGTATTTCTTTTAGTTTTCAAACAAAGATGTTTGAATGTTACACGATGGTGTAAATTTAAAGTGCATTTGATTGAAAAATAAGCGATTTATCGTTGACGTTGCCCTATGAATTCTGGATACTAGGAATTTTCAATTCAAGAGTTATACAACAGTTTTTTGTTATTATATCTATAAATTCTACTCAAAGGCACGATCAAGAATTTCACCAAGTAATCTCTCCAGAATATAAAATGAATTCTACTATGAATTCTTCAAACCATTCAGACTACGAAACCTTCAATGTTTCCAGGAGTTTCTGCTGGTCAGGTTTCTGTTCTGAGATTCATAAATTATTCCATCAATTTTTCATGAATTCTTCCTTTTAAAAAATAATCTAGTAATAATTTGTGGAATGCTCTAGAAATTATTCTTAAAAAAAAACAAAACGATCTTCTCGGAATATCTCCAGCAATTTCATTATGAACTTCTGCAGAAGTCTCCGAGCATATATCCAAGAACCATTCAATGTACTACTTATTTTTTTTTCAAGAATACTATGTGTAAAATAATTCTTCTTTGGTTACATCAGGTACATCTTAAGAAAGTTCTCTATGATTTTTTTCTGTGCGTTCTCCAAATAATTCTTAAAGTATTCGTCTAAAGATTTATCTACGTTTTTTTATTATAAAATAAAATATTCAGAGATTCCTCCAAAAACTGGTCAACCAACAAATCCCTCACGGAATTCTTCTAAAATACCATAATCCCAACAAATATTCGTTCAGAAAATTTTCCTTGGAAAATCTTTCAAGGGTAGTTCTAGTTTTATAGTAATTTCTTCTCTTATACGTTGTACTAAAGAATTCTTGTAAAATGTATTCTAAAACTCTTCCAAGAAATTACAAAGAATTTGTTTTAGGAATTTTGCCATGAATTTCTCATAATAAAACACTTGAAGTTCCAGAGTTGTCTTCTAAAAATGTTCATGAACTGCTCAACATGATTTTTTTATTAGATTTATGAAAGATCTCATCTTTGAATTTGTTCTAGAGTTTCTCCGAGTTTTCAAGAATTCATCCAAATATTTTTCCGAAATACATTTATTTAAAAATTACTCCAATAGGGACGCAATAATAATAAAAAAAAGAAATGTGGAAAAAATTAAACGGGGAAAAGTATTAAATAAAATATGTAAGACAGAAAATACCTGGTAAGTGAATAATATAAATTTTAGACTCATTTTTTCAAAAAAAAAAAAAAAAAAATACGTGTTGAACGAAATGACATTGTATCGGGGTATTACTGTATGTATGACTTATTCAAGTTCTATTGATCTGATCAAGTCTAGAATAAAACCACAACTTAAAGATTGAAGATGTTCCAATATTCCTAAACACTGGTGTATTAAGGCTAAGTAGCCCGTCATTCGTTTTGGCAACAATGATGACTTTTCAGCCTGCATTTTAAAATGATAAAACTCAGTTTTGATAGTTTATATTGACTTGAAAAAGTATCACTGTACGCACTAACATGCATAAAGTATGCTGATACTTTTTCAGCCGTGGCAGTGCAAAACCAACTGATTTTCTTTGATTCGATATCGTGAGATGAATTTGCTACAATCATCAACGACACGTACAGATTTCAATGACGGCCTACTTCGCCTTAAAGCAAATGTACCATTAGTGGTGCACCTAAGGGAAAACTGCTAAAACATGGTGATAAAATCATGAAATGTGTGATTTTAACATATCAGTTGACAGATTTCAAACTCTTCTATCATTCAAATGTATATAAATCACGGTATGGAAAATCACAAGATTCACACCCGCACCAAATGTACCATGTACCAAACGCTCATAAGGCCGGTGGTCCTCTACGGGCATGAAACGCGGACGATGCTCGAGGAGTCTTCGAACGTCGGGTGCTTAGGACGATCTTTGGCGGTGTGCAGGAAAACGGTGTGTGGCGGCGAAGGATGAACCACGAGCTCGCCCAACTTTACGGCAAACCCAGTATCCAGAAGGTGGCCAAAGCTGGAAGGATACGATAGGGAGCGCATGTTGCAAGAATGCCGGACAGCAACGCTGCAAAGATGGTGTTCGCTTCGGATCCGGTTGGTACAAGAAGCCGTGGAGCGCAGCAAGCTAGGTGGGCGGATGAAGTGCGTATTGATTTGGCGAGCGTGGGGCAGAACCGAGGATGGAGAGATGCGGCCACGAACCGAGTATTGTGGCGTGAAATTGTTGATTCAGCGTTATCTGTTTAGATGTTAACTAAATAAATGAATAAACAAATCTCGCTTTATTTGAAATTTCCCTGCAAAATGTCTTGCACCAATAATAAGAACAATGTTCCTTCAGTGCAGGTATGTTTTAAGAATAATTCCTTAAGGTGAAGAAAAATCGAAGCCAAACTTCAAATTTTCAAGAGCACGGATCTGGAGAACTGATCACCCGTTTAAGCTGAAAACTTAATCGATTGGTCACTACCATGTGAGTTCTTCGATTCCAAAGTAACGATTTTAATCTAATTTATGTAAGCAGGATCCTTCACCTGTACTTCATACACGTACAAGCCAAAAATAATATTAATGAATGATAGTCGCCGGCTGCCAAGCTACAAAACATAGTCATTATCATCAATTGCCGCAGCCACGTGTGCGGCTCTACAGAAAAACCCAGAAGATACTGATGATGATAATTTATGGGCTTGTGAGTCCAGGAGCTTCCCCGAAAATGGGTCACTTAAGCACATACGCAGACTGAAAATTACTCTCCTTGTGTTTCCAACGTTGTTGGTGTGGGCGATATGGAATCGACTGGTTGCCTAAGTTTCCATTGCAAAAGCAACTATTTGGGCCTGTGCCAAAAGCTAGGAAGACGACAGTATATTTTAACAACATGCTACCAGACTACAAGACCAACATAGAGGCCAAACCAGTGCGGTGAAATCCGAAAAATAGGAAACTATAGACGGCCCTTTGCCAGCAAGCAAGGTCCTGGAAATGGAAAAACCAGATCCTGTATCCTGGCGGGAAATAACACAACCAACATCTCGTATTACTGCATCTTCAGCAACAAACAACGATGTAATGGTCAAACGAGTAAACCTGCGAAACTCATCTTCATCGCCGAACTTATGCACTCGTAAGCAAATCTCGCTTCCAGTTTCAAACGGGCATAGCTGCTGTGATAATGAAGAAAATGTTTGTTGCCAAGTGCGTTCGGTTTGGATGATAATAACGAGCGAAATTTGATCCTGTGGTACATGGTATGCACAAAACGCGGAAATTGTAAGAGCCCAACTTGCAACCATGTAAACGTCGAGGTAAAAGCTACATCATCCATTACATTCAATGACGCCCATCCTCCTACACGTAATGAATATGTGTGCAAGGATACGGAGAAACTAGGAAGAGAGATGTAACTGCCTGCCAATGTGTAGTGCCGGGAAGCTGTACGCAAGTAATACGATGTAACACTTTTGTCTTGAGAAACAAAGGTTGCTTCTAGGAAACGGTATTAGAGAACGCGATGCCTGTAAGCGACTTGGCAACGCCTAAGTTTAACGTTGCTGTTGCCAGTAATAAGTGGTTCGATGCATTGGCGCCAGGACTGTAAGGCGAAAAGGGATATCGATCAACGTTGAAGTATTTCTTCTTTAGTATTTAACGGTTATTCTTTATCGTTTGATCAGCTTTCCATGAGGGGGTTTACATGTTTACATGAGGGGGATGTAATATTTATTTAAAAATTGTGCATCAAAAGTGCTTCTCATGACCTTTCTCTTGACTATTCAGGCTTGACAATATGTGTACAAATACAGTCGCCTCTCCACATCTCGATATTGAAGGGACCATCGAGATAGGGAGAGATCGAGACAAAGAACACATTTTTAATGAATACTAGATTGAAAACCACTCCGTTACCAAGAAAATAATAAACAAGCGGACGTCACTTCGTGCTCCCGATAGCGATGGGCGATTTTGAATCGATGTTCCAAAAATCGATTTTTTCGTTCCGATTAATCGATTTTTTGAATCGATGTTGAGAGTACTCAATATCAAACGAATCGATTTTCTTCATTCGATTTTTTCTTTCGATTCAAAACAATGAAATTGATCAGAATTTTTTTATGAGTTGATAAACCATAAACCTCATTATGAATCAGCCTTAAAGTGTTTAATATATTTTTTAGTTTCAAACGTTATCCCATTGAAGGAATGAAAAAAAAAAATCACATGCAAATGAATTTATTCTCATTTTGAAAGCATGTTTTTTGTAAATTTTCATATTAGCTTGAAAATCGAATCGATTCAAAAACATCGATTCAAATGATTCGATTAAATCGGTGAATCGATTCGACATTTCAATTTTGAATCGATTCAGTAACATCGATGTTCTGGTCAACTTTGCCCAACGCTAGCTCCCGAACTGTTTTGAATCACTGAAATCGGGTCTAGTAACCTTTGATAATAGGAATATCGACATACGGAGAGAAAAACTGGAACGAAAATCAACCAAGTGCACATCGAGATAGGGAGATATCGAGATATGGAGGATATCGAGATACGGAGAGTGAAAATGTATGCAGAATGAAGGGACCGAAGAAATCATCGACATAGGGAGAGATATCGAGATATAGAACATCGAGATGTGGAGAGTCGACTGTAGAAAAGGAATTCAATGAATACTAATTTTAGTAGTATATCTATATAAGTTGAAACAGTTTGGAATCTAACTTCTAAAGTTTCACTAAAACTATAAAGGTACTAACACAGACAAACAGACGTAACACTTAGAACAAATATCGATCAAAATCATAGTCACGAGGACATGTACGCCCAATACTAAAATCGGTGTGTTTGGCCGATAGGCCAACAGATGGCGGTAGTGTGCAAACGTCAAACACGAACAAAAACGATGTGAGCGCTGCGGGTGGTGGATCGGCCACCTACCATATTTTTGAACCGACCGTTAAAAAGGTTGTCGATGGCCAATGATGAGAGTGTGACGTCTGTTTGTCTGTGGTACTAATCTTGCGAAGGAATTATCCAACAACAGTGCACTTTTTTATTTTGGCTTTGTGCACAGCAGAGAGCTTAAAATGAGAATATCAGAAACAGGTAAACTTTGCTATTTTTCCAGTTTAATGTCTTTGAAAACGCGAGTAGGGTCACTAGTCGGTCATTGTGACGGCCACCTTTGGATTCCGAGGTGGTGTTTCACCTTTATTCCAGCTATAATTTGAATCTTTGACAGATACGCGTATTTCAACTGTAAGGCCGTCTTCAGTGTCGTGTACTAGACTAGACTAGGTGTTTTTAATTTGGCTACATACATCTTACGTTTGGAAAGCGACTCAACTGTCAACATTTTCAATGCTAGAACATAAAACGACATATGTGCAGAATCAAAACATAAAATTTCAATCAGCAGGTACGTCATACTGTTTCTGAATCATTCAAGATTTTGGAAATCTAGAGATTCGGGATTCGCACAGCTGACGGGTCGCCAAAACCAATATTCGTTATAGTTGTATGTTTTTTATGCGAAATTACATATCAACGTACATGCAACTTTAAAATAAATTCAAGTGTATCTGATATGATGAAAGTGCAAAACGAACTGTCAAACCGACGCATCAAGCAAGGTGCATGTAACATTAAAGGTATCGACGAACCATCATGGTGTATGTGAGGAGCATAAAGCAAAAGGGTTTATTTGATAATTTTCTCAATTATGCAATCTAAAACTGAAATGAAAATGGCATTGCTTATTAGTGGTTAGAAACAGCATTCTATTTTTCAAATTGTTTGACAATGTATTGGATCGCATTATTCCCAAATTCCGCCAAGTAAGTGTTAGATACTTCGTTTTGAATATTTATGCTTGAATGAATGAATGAAACTGAAATGATATTGAAGTTTTGAGTAGAAATTCTGAAGGAGGAACTGAAATAAATCCCTGAATAAGATGCACGACAATCCTTCAGGAATTTTTGGTGAAGTTAAAAAAGTTAAACAAATTTTATGTACAGTTTCAGAAAATGTGCTGTTATTATCCTCCAGCTTCAAATTTCCTGGGGAAAAATCTAGACCAAGCTTTTGAAGAGGTAAGTCTTTTTGAAAATTTACCAAAACTTCTCCAATAGCTTGCTCATGCTATCCCAGAAGCCAAAGCTTTCCCGGAAGAATGTCCATTGTACAGTTTCACAAAAATCAAAATTTCTGGGATCAACCAGTCATATCCTAGTCCTAGTTGAAATACTAAAACCAGACAAATTTTCATCCAATTTGGAGAAGATTAGGAGGTGCCTCAAGTCGAATTTGCGTTTTTTTTGGCTATTTTTTACATTCAAAAAATTCTAACGAGAATTTGGAAAAACGAAAATCAAAATAAATACCACTAGTTGAACATATTATTAGTACTTTACAACTTTTGAGAACACTGTATGCCGATTAGAGATGGTTTTGATCTCATAAAATTGATTTATGTTCATTAAAGTACCTGTAAAACATACATTTCTCTACAGTTTTTGTTCTACGAAATTCTTAACCTCATGCCTAATCATAAAAGTTCAACCGTAGTATCATTCCTTTGTCATTTCTGAACATTATTGTAGTACATCATTTTTGTATCCGAATTAGATAAATTGTAAAAAATCGTCGGAAATACGACAGCCTTTCGCAATTGCTGACATGTTACAAAATTGAACATAGTAGCTTTGCTTTTTCAATGATGGATGATGATTGAAGAAAACAGCTATCAAATGTCATCAACGCAGTCGTGTTTCAAACAACATTCGCATTTGATGCCAAACAATTACAAATGTAATATAGCCCCGAGGTCAAGCTTCTCGACTACCGATCTTGGTTCTCAAAAGTTGTAAAGTACTTGTTGCTGCCAACACTGTTCTTTCCGAGTTGGCTACGTCGTCTATTGGTAGATGCCCGCAAGAAGTCAGTTAGAACAATAGAACGCCAGAAAAACTGTCACTTTACCATTTCGATCCCGAACGACTAGGAACGTGTAAGGTGTATTAAAAGATGTTCACGAACCAAACATAAAACTTAAATCTAGACTAAAAATGAATATGTGGAAAGCCACAAGAAAATCCTTTTGAACCTAAAATTATTGTATCACAGAGTAAGTTATCACAGTAAGATTTCTTAAATCTAATTGAACTTAATAAAACCTAAAACTATTTCACAGATATGTAACCATACGAGCATCGAGGTGAAAGAGAAGATGAATTTGTAACATGCTCGAAACCGATTGTTGTAAGTATATTTAGATAACTTTAACAAATACATTCAATAAATAAATCTGTTTCAGCTTAAAGCTGATTCGCACCCAATAACGGAGATTGCGACCTGCTAAATGGAAATCGGCCCCGAGTAACCTCTATGCTCTCTTAACAGTACTAATAATACGTTCAACAAGTGGTATTTATTTTGATTTTTGTTTTTCCAAATTCTCGTTAGAATTTTTTTATTGTAAAAAATAGCCAAAAAACACAAATTCGACTTGAGGCACCTCCTAATTTTCTCCAAATTGGATGAAAATTTGTCTGGTAGTTTGTTTTAGTATTTGAACTAGGACTTGGAGATGACTGGTTGATCCCAGAAATTTTGATTTTTGTGAAACTGACCTAGTTAGTTTTAGTAAGGTACCGTGGGGCAAGTGGGTAATGGATTTCGTATAGTTGGGATTCTTCAAATCCTAGAGACTTTAAATGAAAACAAATGAGGTCGTGTATATTTTTTAGCTTGACTCCCACCAAATATAAGCAATATGCTGAAATTTATTTTTATGTAAAATTGAAGAAAAAAGTAGAGAAAAAGTTTTTGAAAAACGTCTCCTTACTTTTCACTTGCCCCACAAGTGGGGTAAGTGAAAAGTTTACCGTTTTGAACAATACATTCAAAAACTAACAATTATATTCACGATTTCTATTACCTTCAACATTTGTTAAGGCGTCCCAATGAACAATAACATAAGTAACATGTGAACAAAGAAAAATTTATCCTTGTTACTTGAATTTTCTTCTGTTCAGTTATGTTTGTTGAAATGATTCGACAACATTATAACTGCAACATTTCCAATGCTAGTTCTCACATCATGGGCCAGCAACTGCATTTCTGCTCTGTAGAATTTATACCACTCGTTATTTGTTAAGAATTACGTATTACGTCGGGTATTACGTCGGATAATTCTTCGAGAGAAATCAAACGGAATCCTTCAATAAAGTATTTAGAAACTTTCTTATGTGGATACACCTATACCCCATTTTTTATGTTTTGAACTAGCTTTACATAGACATTCCACGAGATTTCCGTGCGTTTTCTTTTATTGGAACTTTTCAATCAACGTCTTTCTTTAAATCGGCTGTCCGAAGTAAACATATTAATATCGTAATTTTTGGCAACCTTTTTTTAGAGAAGTTCTATGATATGGCCATGATATAAGCTTTTAACGCTTTAAGTATAGTGTTTCTTGAATTATCAGCAAGTCCTGTTGTTCTATTATAATTGCGAACCTTCTACACTTATAGCTATCTAAAGAGAAAACACAAATTCAATCTCTAATGAGATACTTTTCACTTGCCCCACGTGAGTAGAAAATTGACGGAGTTTCAATTTAGTTATTTTTAGGTCTATGTCGAATTAATTCTAAAACTTTTTTTATTGTAGTTTAAAACTGTCAGAAGAGGCTACTAAGAAGTGGTACAGAAAATTATTTTCCGCAACTTTTTTCCGCTGAAAATATTAAAATCAGATTGCACGCCGCCAACTTGTTACGGAGTGATAGTTGACAGGTTAACAATCTTTCGCTCTATTATGCAATAATGGCTGAAAAATCACAGAAATCTCTTGCCTAACGTAATGTTCTCAATGGCCTCAAAGTTTTACGCATGAATTTAAAACGTTAATTCACATATTCAGTTAAATTTACCAATTATTTTCACTTACCCCATTTACCCACTTGCCCCACGGTACCTTATTGCAATTACACTGAAATGAATTTTATTGTAGAAACTACTGAATCCATGGTAAAATTAAGAACTGCACCAACGATTTTCAACCGACTCCATTAATCTGTTAACTTTACCAAAACATAGTCAACATCACTACGCAAGAAAATTTCTTCTATTGATTTAACCAGAGTTGTAGTATTTTTGACTAGAAACATTCTTGATTTGTGAAGTTTAGCATTATACTTTTGACCACACTGTGTTGTACGGTGGGTGTCACGGATTGAAATACAATGCTTTGTAGTGGATGCTATGGACATAGTCAAATTTACTGCACTGCTCAGTGATTTTCACCAGATTATAGTAAACTTAACAGATTTTTTTAGTCGGTTGAAAATCGTTGGTGCAGTTCTTAATTCTACCATGGATTCGGTAGATTATACAACAAAATTTGTTTGCGTGTAGGACTAGTAGGTGACTGCACTGAAAATAATGTTATAGTAACCCCAATCACAACATTGTTGTTACCACAACTATTCCGAAATATTGTTAAAATTAATGGAATCATATTATTACTAAAAACAATGTTGTTCAAATTACCACGTTAACAAAGCTGTAGAACTGTACTTTTAACTATGTTTTTGTAGTCAAGAGCTGTTCTTCTTGAAGTTGACTTGACCACATGTTCAGTAACAAACAACAGCCGATGTCTCGATTTTACCATGCTCATGGTAAAAATAAAAACAGATAATGTGTAGTCTTAACTACTGTGCATTTATGTCCATAACTCAAGCTCACTCCCATCGAAGGACGCCATTTGTGTGCTGTGATTCAGTTACAAGAAATACTTAAGGATCCAGAATTTGATGGTGCGTATGATAAATATTGAATCATTTTTTTTTTATTTTTTAGTCCGCGATGAAAAATCAATTAGATTGAATTTACTATTGGTTATTGGATGCAATTAGTTTTCGTTATTTCCAAATAGTTCTTCTAATAGTTCTAGATTGATTCTTCGGATCGGTATTTATGTTTTGGCAGCCCCAGTGAATCATCCACCAGGAGAATAAGGTAAGTTTCTTGATAACGTTTACCATATGTTCATCTCGATTAACTTGCGCATCTTTTAGCTGATGGTAATCAAAATCAACGAGCCAGAGTAGTTCTCTTCAAGGCAGACCATATTCGATATTAGGAATTTCTGAACATACAACAGCCAGTCGCACCAAATGAAGGTCAGCCAAGTATCAGTGTCGGTGACCATGGTTAGCGCTTTATCAATGCTCTTTGGATCTCCTGGACCAGTACGCACCACCGAAATTCCACCGTCGCACCGTAACATCGATACCGTCCGTCGTATTCCATTCCCTGACTTACACAAATTGGCAAATACCTACGCAACATGCGTAGAACTTGGCATCGAAATTGATGATTTTCAATAAAATTACCATGCTCTTTTATTGAAATTAACTATACGATTGTAGTAATTTTGAATGCAAGAGATGGTTGAAAAAATAACTTTTAATTGTCATCAACATACAGTTGTGTTCAGAATAATAGTAGTGAAAGCCAATTTTCATACAAAATGCTCAACTTTGGCATGCTGTAACTTTGTTTCCATATTAGCAATCGGCATGAAATTTTGACAGTGAACTACAAATATGCTCAATTTAATTATCACAAGATTTGAAAATTTTCACACTACCGACTAAAAAGTTAAGCACCAGGTGAAATCGCTCAAAATAATAGTAGTTTTAATAATTTAAATATCTGCTGTATTTTGAGGTTTTGAATTTTTCTTTATTCATAATATCAACCATTTGCACCCAAGCTATGAATGTATAAACAAGCCAATTTTTTATAAAATTGTTGCTGAACAAAAATTTACGAAAGAAAAACTACTATTATTTTGAGCGATTTCACCTTGTGCTTAACTTTTTAGTCGGTAGTGTGAAAATTTTCAAATCTTGTGATAATGAAATTGAGTATATTTGTAGTTCACTACCAAAATTTCGTGCCGATTGCTCATTAGGAAACAAAGTAACAGCATGCCAAAGTTGAGCATTTTGTATGAAAATCAGCTTTCACTACTATTATTCTGAACACAACTGTAACTATGTGCCATAGTAATTTTGACTGTTTACCTCTTTCGTTGCCGTCATGGTAAAAATAACGACACAATATGTTCGAAAAAAATGCATTGGGTAGTCTGCACAAACCAAGTGGTGCTGTGCATTTAATTTGAACCATCAACATGGTAATTTTTACCACAATGCTGTTTTCAGTGTGGTTGAATCCCAGACATTTTGTTTTTTTTTGTGAAACTGTCTAATGCCCATGCACCAGAAGTTCGTCAAAGTTACTATAGAAGGTCACCAAGCTTTCTAAATACGCTGAATAAGAATCCCACCAAAGCTTTTTTAGGAGCTCACCTAATCTTGCCCAAAAGTTTACTCTAGTAGCTTACCAAATGAATTCCAGAAATTTAGAAAAGTTTCTTAGAAGGTATTGAAGCCAAAATCAATCAGCCACTGCAGCCCGACCGAAGGGAATAGTGAATGACCCATTGCGATTCACAACTACCGTAGGTAGGGTGATCTTTTTCTGCTACACGCATTTAGACAGTCCGTCCCACTTGTTCATGTTCGTTTTTGTGACACCTATATGTATGTACATTAGACTGATGCAAATTTTGAAGTTCTTGCTCCCCTATGTTTAAACGATGTCAATTATGACAAAACTCATTCTCCCAAAATTTGAAGTGATTTGGAAGAAATTTGGTTGTGCACACGCCATTTGAAGTTTATCTGGAAATTACTATGGAAAATGCAAACCTTTTGTGTTCAGTCCTGCTCGTAATAAAAATCTATGGAAAACTGAACATACTCTTCTCATGTGAAATCTTCCAAGCTATAACTTTGCCGAAGACCACATTTTGATTAGACGTAAAGATAATTTGTTATCATTGATAACAAAGTCTAAATCATGCTGAGATGATCATTCAATTACTTTCAGAGCAACACTGTTTTTTTGCTGTAGAACATAGTAGCCTGGATTACTTTGACCTATTCTTCCCGCCAGGAGCACCATTGTTGCCTGCCGAGCAGTTGGTTAGACATGCAAAATGCAAACCCATTTTATGATTATGAATAGCAATTTATCCTGACGTCCAATCGAAATGTGGTCTTTGGCAAAGTTGTAGCTGAAAGAATTTCACATGAAAAGAGTTTTTTCACTATTCCATAAAATATTATGACGACGAGAAAGAGGGCTGAATACAAAAGGTTGGTGTTTTCCATAGTAATCTCCATTTAAACTTCAAATGGCGTGTACACAGTCAAATTTCTTCCGAATCATTTCAAAATTAGGGAGGATGCTATTTACCATAATAAAAATCTTTTAAGCATAGGGGAACCAAAATTTCAAAATTTGCATCACTCCAATGTACATTTCCCTTGTAATCGTTTCTCGATCGCCAGCCAGCCAGCAATCAGCTGGCAGTTGAAAATAAACCGTCGCGATCGCCGTTCGGCCGTATAAGACGGTAATAAATTACTGTTTAGTGTTCGCGTGAAATAAAGTGTAGTTCTGTTTCCGTCTAAATAAACTGTTTGTGTGTTTAAATGTAAAAGACGATTTTTAGTGCATTGCCCGAAAGTCCGTTTAAGTGCGCGCGAACAGAAGGTTATTGAAGTTACAAAAGCTTACCAGAGCTTCTGGAGAACAGCTTATCGAAGGTATTCCAGAAGCTTGTTAAAGCACACACGCTTCTCAGAATCTTGCCAAAGCTTCTTCGAAAACTCCACAGAGCTTTCCCTAAAGCTTACCGAAGCTTCTCCAAAAGCTTGCACAACCTTTTCCAGAAGTTTATGAAAGCTCCTCCAGAAGCACGTCGGAGCTACTTGAGAAATTTGTTAAAACACTTAACAAACTTTTTCCAGATGCTTTCCATAAACTCAACAGAAATTTTCCAAACGCTTACCTAAGCCAAATCTTGTTCAGAAGATTTTGAAAGTTTCTTGAGGAGTTTGCAGAAGCTTTTCCAGAAAATAAACAAAGCTATTCCAGAAGTTCGACAAAGCTAATCCTTTAACTTTTAAAAGCGTTTTCAGAAGCTTGCTAAAGCTTCTCCAAAAGATTTCCAAAAGCTTACTAAAGTTTCTTCAGAAGTTTGCTACAGCTCCAACGGATTACAAACACTATTTCAAAAGAGAGTAGCTTTTAGAAGCATTCAAAGTTGCTACATAAGTTTGTTGAAACTGTCCCGAATCTTGTCAAAGTTTCTTCGGAAGTTTACTGAAGCTTCCCCAACGGCTTGACTAAGTTTCTACAGGAGCACACCGAAGATTCTCCTGAAGCTTCTCAAAAATTCTCTAGAGGCTTACTGAACCTTATACAAAAGCAAACCAAAGTTTCTCCGGAAACTAAACGAAGCTTTTCAAAACTTCTCCAGAAGCCTAACGAAGCTGTTCCATAGACTTACCGAAGCTTCTCCAGAAGCGTACCGAAGCTACTCTAGAGCTTTACCGATGCTTCTCCAGAGCTTTACTGAAGTTTTCCGAACTTTCCCAAGAAGTTTAAGGAAGCTTCTCCATACGCTTACCCAAGCTTCTCCAGAAGCTTACCAAAGCTTCTCCAGAAGTTTACCGAAGCTTCTTCAGAAGTTTACCGAAGCTTCTTCAGAAGTTTACCGAAGGATATCCAGAAGTTTACCGAAGGTTATCCATGAGCTTATCGAAGCTTCTTCAGAAGCTTACCAAAGTTTCTCCAGAAGATTACCGAAGCTTCTCGATGCTTCGCCAGAAGTTTACCGGAGCTTGTCTAGAAGTTTACCGAAGGTTATCCGTGAGCTTATCGAAGCCTCTTCAGAAGCTTACTAAAACTTATACGGAAGCTTACCAAAGCTTCTCCAGAAGTTTACCAAAGCTTACCAAAAGTTCACCAGAAGCTTATTTTCCAAAGTTTCTCCAAAAGCTGACTAAAACTTCTCCGGATGCTTACTAAAGCTTCTCCAGAAGCTTACCAAAGCTTCTCCAGCAGCTAATTGAAGTTTTACTTATTATTCTACGAAAGTGTGACAATTCGTGTAGAAGGTATTTGAAAAGCGTGACAGAGGGGGAGGGGGAGTCGAGAACGATGGACGTCATATTTGAATCGTTCCTTATCAAAGTTTAACCTAAAGCGTCTTCAGAAGCATGTTGTAGCTTCAGAAGTTAACCCAAGTTTCCTCTGGAGGCTACTTAAATTTCTTTAGATTTGATAATAGATTTGGTAAGCATCTGGAGAAGACATGGTAACTTCTCCAGATGCTTACCAAATCAAAGTTTCTTCAGGAGCTTATCAAAGCTCTTTTTTCAAGATGCTTGTCAAATCCTCTCCAGAAGCTTATCAAAGCATCTCTCATGTTTAAAAATCCTATAAAATGATGACAATTCAGTTTGAATTTTTACCTGACTTCCTGTGCAATGGAATTAAAATTGTAAAAATCCGTATATTTAAAAAAATTGAGCAACTATCAATGGATTTTCAGTTTGGAACCCATCTAACTTTCTTTGTGTGAATTTCATAAATTTGCTTTGCCAAAACCTTAGCATCCAAACTTTAGCGGGACCCAGTTTTTCCTAAAAGCTAAGGACTGTTTATTTTATAAAGTGGACACCTTGTTTATGCTATATCTTTTTTATTTATTGATGAAATCGTAAACGGTTTTCTGTGTATCGTTCAACTATTTTTCTACAATGTTATGAAAATACAGAAACTTACAAAATGCTTTCGGTTGAAGAACTAAATAGTTTTTGCAAAAACTCCTAAGAAAAACTGTTCGTCAAGTTTAAGCATTATTTTCGCATGAAAAAAATCCTAAATTTAATGAACAAATTGTATGTTGGTATCCTTTACTATTCAACTTAAGGTAGAGCTTTTAAAAACATCAATAATATTCCATCAGTTCCTGACGCTGAGTCACTTTAGTGATCTATTCCTTATGGTCAAATTTGCTGATACACCATCTTTTTACTACCAGCAAAAAAGTAAAGTAATAAGCGTGTTCAAAACTGGTTTAGATTACTAAAGAAACTATATATGTATAAAAAAAAAGCAAAATCTTGAGTTTTAACCGCATTCTTGGGTACCAAATTTACTCTTTATGGTCGTTTTATTGAAAAATCCCATACTTTTAAAATTATATACGCATGTTTATCGATCTAGAGCAAACTGTAAGCGTTTTTCTCAAAATATGTTGATAGGTAGTCTCAGAATAACACATTCTGAAAATAATACATGCAAAATAAATTTGATTTAATTCAAGCAGTGTTCCCAATCTTGATGATTGTCATTGTGCTTTGAGTGGTCTTCTGAAAATAAATTATTTGTTTTTCTATTGTGCTTAAAATATGACGTGGGGACTAAATCAGCAACTCTATGAAGGCGTAAGTTATTTTTATTATAAATACTATATTATTACTTCCGTCTAGACGTACTTTAAACCTTAAAATTCTACTCATATCAGTTCCATTTAAATTTAAGATATTTTTCTTTAAAAAAAATTGATAAAAAATTATTTTCCCTGGGCTTGGGATTATATTTTCCAGGGAGCGATGAATTTTGATAATTGATCGCTGTTGTTAGTAGTTTTGATTAGATGTTGGGTAAATTTCAAAGCAATGGCAACCTTTTTATTACAAAATTTAGATTTTATCTTCTGACCTAAATATTCTGGTTAAACTACTGTACTATGCAGTTGGGCTGCACTACGCTATCACTCATCAAAATTACTTTCACTTCGGGAAAATATAATTTCAAACTGGCGAGAAGATTACAGACTGAGGGTGGGTTAGGAGCACAATCAGACCCTTGAATGTGCAATGTGGGGTAGTAATTGGGAATGCCATTGACGGTTTGTAATCTTCTACGAGGTTTTCGAAAACCAACAGGGCGCGTGCACCGGGTTGCGGATAGGAGCAAAGGGAGATCAATAGCATCTACCTAAAAAAATAGAACAAAAAGCCGTTCCATGATTAGGTAATGTTAAGCGATCTTCTATGGTGTTCTAGTACTATAAAATTCTTCACTCACTGGGAATTCTGGCCTTGATAATATCAATAGTGATAAAAACATAAAATAATACCTAATACTTAAAAAGTACAATGTAGCTTTAGGGCCCTATTTTATAAGTCGAGTCGATCAAAAACGACTCGACTGGAGTCACTGTCGACCAAAAATTTCGCTCGAATTGGCTCTGTCACTCGAGTTTATCGACAGTTGTCACTTTATGTGACTGGATTACTATGGTAGTCGACGGGTGACATCTGAAATATGCATGCTTACTTTGATCGACAATGACTACTAATGAGTCACGTGAATTAGCTCGAATTACAAAATAGACCCCTTAATGTAGTAATAAATGAAATAAAATCAATTTTCTATACTTGACAAGGTTTTGAAGACAATCAATGAGTGAAAGAACTACCTATTAGAAAAGCCACATCAGCCAAGTCTATACATATACAAATGTTGGTCATAGGGCCATGGCGAGCATTCGATATGTATGTCTATGACTGATTCTGATCTAATAGGGGCACTAGAAGACCACGCGGACAATTTCGAAACAAATTATTTTTATACATCGGTCTTACGTTCCGAAAGGCTCAGCTATGCTGCAAAGTAATTTTATAAGTTATTTTTTATTTTCATTACTGCTGTTTAATTGTTTATAATTCTAACAAAACTACATAATTAACTCATTACTAATCACTGTTCCTATATTCTCTTTTTCTCTCCTTCTTATCTGTTGCATGATTATGAGCATCACTAATATAATGCATGAGCATGCACAATAAGAATAATTTCAGGATTGAAAGCAGTACATGGATACCTGGATAGAATAGCTTCGAAAAGGGCGCTCAAAATATAATATTTCTGGTCAGGGAAGTATTTCATCAAGGGTATGTAAAATTTTTCCATTATTAACACCTAGATCACACAAACAAATGAACTAATATCAAATATTTTTTAAATATTTTTATATAAATCAGCATCGTCAATCAGTGTAAAAACAGATAAAGTTTGTAAAGTTATCACCATCGATTAAATTGCGCTCTGTATAGTAATGTTCATTCAGTATCAAAATCTCCTAAAGCGTCGCATTGTGCCATCAGCAGCCCTTAGCATCACTCTCATATTGTTATTATTTTGTTGTTTATAAAATTTCTAGAAAGCGATCAGCATATTCTTTCTTACTTGTACAATGGCCGATCTATTTGGAATTTTAATAAGTCAAATCAAACTTCAAAACTCAAATTGAATTGCTTTCAGCACATTTACATTTTGCAGCATTAATCGCATTACTGTGTCAAGTCTTCTCCATTCCCTATACCCTACCCCAACCCTTCTTATCCTTTCCGATGGTGTTCAAGTGGTCCGCATAGACTATTACGGCCATTACCTATCCCTTACCCCGGCTTTGGACTGACTTGCGCTCTCATTGCCCCACCAAACGCTGCAAAATGAAAATGAAAATGAAAAATTGATAAAAAATTATTTTATGATATCTGCAAAATTGCTTCTCCAAAAATAACTTGATATTTTTTAGCAAGCTTCTAATTGATGATGCTTTCTAAGTACAACCATTTTTTGAAAATAAAAAATATAAATTGTCGAATTTTCCTGCCGATTTTTAATAATCCTGGATTTTGATAACCTCCAAAAATCGACCGTTCTAAACGTTGTGCCTTATTAGTGTGAAATCATATTATTTTGGTAACTTTTTTATTACCACAGCATTGTACAATATTAGTCGAACGATGTACAGAAAACCGATTTCGATTTCATTGATAAATTGAAAAGATATTGCATGTCCAAAGTGTCCACTTTATAAAATGAACAGTCCTTAGGGACGATTCAAATATGACGTCCATCGTTTTTCGGGATTTCTAGACCCCCCCCTCCCCCCTCTGTCACGCTTTTTCCAATACCTTATACACGTACTGTCACACTTTCATAGACCCCCCCCCCCTCCCCTAATTGATGAACGTCATATTTGAATGACCCCTTAGTAGGTTGCCAAAACTCCAAAAGTTTTACAAAGATTCCACAAAAGCTTACCTAAGCTCTCAAACCTACCTACCTCAAAGCTTCTTTAGGAGCTTGCAGAAGTTTGCCAAAGCTCATCTTCATAAGCTTACCAAGTCTTCTTCAGATGCATACCAAATGATACCAAGCTTACCATAGCTTCTCAAGTAACCTGCAGAAGATTTTTAAGAAATTAGTCAAGGTTTTTTTTGCCGAAAGTCACTATCAAAGAAATAGGTCACCGTTCAAGAATTGTAAAGCATTTGAACCCGAATAATAATATATTTTCTCAGAATATACTTAACAGACATGAACAGAAAGACGCGAAATTTCTCATTTACATATTTAAAATTGCATCAATAAATAAAAACGCTTCCAAATAAAACCGCTCAAGTACTGATAACTCCCACTTTACCGGGCAAATTCTAATCATTCCGATGCGACTTTTTGTGTATGACTACGTTGTAGCTCTTGTTGAAACATTTTCCGCAGATGTCACACTTGTACGGTTTCTCCCCGGTATGTATCCTGGTGTGGACGGTGAAATCGGTCCTATAACAAAATCCACAATTAAATTATTTAAAATAATTTATATCAAACGAAAACCTACTTGAATTTGAAGGTTTTATCGCAGTACTCGCAAGCAAAAGGCCTCGCCGTGGAATGGACCTTCTTCTCGTGGTGATTTCGCATTGCCGACCGGGGGAACCGCTCGCCACATTGTTTGCATTGGTACCTGGAAGCGTAAGTTTAAGATAGTGAAAAAAATTGTGATTAAATATCTTACACGAATTCATATTTCTGGTCCGACTGGTGAAATTATTAGGCCTACCTCTTCTCATCCGTATGCGACGCCAGGATGTGCTCCTTGAGGGAATGTGGCCGGAGATAAACCTTCCCACACTTATCGCAAGTATATTTAATCTCCTGCGTGTGGATCGCATTCACGTGTATTTTGTATGTCTTCCTGCAGATGAATTCCTTCGGACAGTGCGGGCAAGTTAACTTCCTCCGGTTCGGGTTGTGAATCTCCTGGTGGCTTTTAAGATTGTAGTGCGCAATCATAGCGCCACACTGCTGGCACTGAACTTTGTGTGCATTTTTGCGCGATTTCCAATAGCTTTTCTTGGTTTTAGGAACATCGTTATCCGTTTTACTTTTCCGCTTCTTTCTTGTGCGAGGTTCTTTCACCTTTTCTTCCACCATCGGTTCGATTAGCCCTTCGTCTTCATTCTCAACATCTGAGTGCGAATCCATCCCATCATCGTTGTCCTGGGGGTCGGAATTCGATTGCTTTTCATGAAATTCATCGGCAATGTCTACTTCTACTTTTAAAAATTCCACTTCGACATTTTCTTGCTGTTGTGTCGCCACAGGTAAAGGATCAGTCTTCCCTTCGTGGAGCATCTTTTTGAAAATATCATTATTATGAATGCAGGTCGTACGGAATTGGACGCACTGTCCCAGCTCGGATTCGCACCGATTACAGAGATACTCATGCTGACCGGAGTCTGAGGCAACCTGAAGCGAAGGAATACTAGTTAGAAAGTGGAATAGAATCGATTATAAGGTACCTACCTCAATTCCTGTGATATGAAGTATAGATTTGGTAAGCTGTTGATTGCTGTTCAACTGGGACACTTCTTGGGGATCTATGCCAACTAAACACAGCCGGCAAACTTTGTGGGAAGATGCCATTGCAAAAAGCGTCCAGGGCACTTCCAGATGAAATTTTACGTTTATGTTTTACTATGTTGTTAGTAAATAGAGTGAACAAAACAAACGGGACGAAGCAGCGAAGTGAGAACCCAAACAGTGCACAGACAGTTAGCTCAACAAGACAGGAGCTATAAATTGAAAGTTTCATTATGCCCACGGAGTTTTCGTATAGGGTAAAGAACCTAAAAATGTATCCAGTTAGCATTTTGATTGAGGACTTGGGCAAAACGTACCACTCAGTGAATGGAATAAAAAAAATCATCAATGATTTAATATGACGTACTGGATATAGAACTACTATTTTGTCTTTGGAGCTTTTTTTTTTTTTTTTTTTATTTTCTTTTTAGTATCATTCCAAACATTACATTCATTATTTCTTATATCTAGGTGTTCTGTGTTATTAGACAACACTATCATCCTAATTTGGTAAAACAAATCTAAGATTTTATTAACATTTTGTTAACAACATATTACATTTCATTTGCCGTAGCAGTTCAGATTTTTTACAGGTGAGTTGATTTCACCTGCTTATAAGAGAAAAAAAAAAGTTTTTAATACACTTAACCTAACTTTACCTAAACATATAACGCATTAATCGTGGCAATAGAAGATTGTAACGATTTTTGCCTGAAATTATTGATTATTTTATTTGACATTTGTTCCAATGTTTCAACATTGGATATCCTATGTAACTCATTGGTACTATACCAGGGAGGAAGCCTCAGAATCATTTTCAAAATTTTATTTTGAATTCTCTGCAGAGCTTTCTTCCTGGTATTACAACAGCTAGTCCATATTGGTACAGCATACAACATGGCTGGCCTGAAAATTTGTTTGAATATCAAAAGCTTGTTCTTAAGACAAAGTTTTGATTTTCTATTAATAAGGGGATAGAGACATTTTACATATTTGTTACATTTGGCTTGAATGCCCTCAATGTGATTTTTGAAAGTTAAATTCTTATCTAGCATGAGTCCTAGATACTTAACTTCATCTGACCAATTTATTGGAACCCCTCTCATCGTGACAACATGTCTACTATTATTAGTTGAGTTTTGGAAGCATTAGGAGAAATCTTCCATTTTTGCAAGTATGAAGAAAAAATATCCAAACTTTTTTGCAATCGACTACATATGACACGCAGGCTTCGTCCTTTGGCGGAGAGGCCTGTGTCATCCGCAAACAAAGATTTTTGACATCCCTGAGGTAGCTCAGGTAAGTCAGATGTGAAAATATTGTATAATATTGGTCCCAAAATGCTGCCTTGAGGAACACCAGCTCTTACAGGAAGTCTTTCAGATCTGGAGTTCTGATAATTAACCTGAAGTGTACGATTTGACAGATAACTTTGAATTATTCTAACAATGTATGTTGGAAAATTAAAGTTTTTAATTTTACAATCAAACCTTCATGCCAAACACTGTCGAATGATTTTTCTATGTCTAGAAGAGCAAGACCAGTAGAATAGCCTTCAGATTTGTTGGAACGGATCAAATTTGTTACACGTAAAAGTTGATGAGTGGTCGAATGTCCATGGCGGAATCCGAACTGTTCATTGGCAAAAATTGAATTTTCGTTGATGTGGGCCATCATTCTGTTCAAAATAACCTTTTCAAAAAGTTTACTGATGGAGGAAAGCAAACTGATTGGAGGATAGCTAGAAGCTTCTGCAGGATTTTTGTCTGGTTTTAAAATTGGAACAACCTTAGCATTTTTCCATTTGTCAGGAAAATATGCTAATTGAAAACATTTGTTAAATATATCAACTAAAAATGATAAGCTACTTTCTGGAAGTTTCTTGATGAGGATGTAGAAAATTCCATCATCGCCAGGAGCTTTCATATTTTTGAATTTTTTAATAATAGTTCTCACTTCTTCCAAATCAGTCTCCCAGGCATTTTCGAAAACGTTCTCTTGATTGAGAATATTTTCGAACTCCTGAGTAACTTCATTTTCAATTGGACTAATAAGTCCTAAATTAAAATTGTGCGCACTTTCAAACTGCATAGCTAGTTTTTGAGCTTTTTCGCAATTAGTTAGTAATAATTTGTTTTCCTCTTTCAATGCCGGTATAGGCTTCTGAGGTTTTTTCAAGATTTTAGATAATTTCCAAAAGGGCTTAGAGCCGGGGTCCAATTGAGAAATTTTATTTTCAAAATTTTTGTTTCTTAAATCTGCAAAACGTTTCTTGATTTCTTTCTGCAAATCCTGCCATAGCAAATCTTTCATAGCAGGATCACGAGTGCGTTGAAATTGCCTTCTCCTCACGTTTTTAAGACGGATCAAGAGTTTAAGATCATCGTCTATAATCACGGATTCAAATTTTACTTCACATTTCGGAATTGCAATGTTTCTGGCTTCAACAATGGAATTTGTTAAAGTTTCAAGAGCATTGTCAATATCAAGTTTAGTTTCTAAAGAAATGTTAACATCAAGATTAGAGTCAACATACGTTTCATATATATTCCAGTCGGCTCGTAAATAATTGAAAGTGGAGCTGATAGGATTGAGAATCGCTTCATGCGATATTTGAAATGTAACAGGGACATGATCAGAATCAAAATCAGCATGAGTAACTAATTGGCTACAAAGATGACTAGAGTCGGTTAAGACCAAGTCAATCGTAGATGGATTTCTAGAAGAGGAAAAACATGTAGGGCTATCAGGGTATTGAATTGAGAAATATCCTGAAGAGCACTCATCAAATAAAATTCTGCCGTTGGAATTACTTTGAGAATTATTCCATGACCGATGTTTGGCATTAAAGTCACCAATGACAAAAAATTTTGACTTATTGCGAGTTAATTTTCGCAAGTCAGTTTGAAGCCAATTAACTTGCTGTCCAGAGCATTGAAAAGGCAAATAGGCAGCTATGAAAGTATATTTACCAAACTGTGTTTCAACAGAAACACCTAAAGTTTCAAATGACGAAAACAGTTGATGTTTTATACGCCTATGAATGATGATTGCAACTCCCCCACATGCCCCATCAAGTCGATCATTACGATAAACAAAAAAGTTAGGATCTCTTTTGAGTTTAGATCCAGGTTTTAAATACGTTTCGGTAATAACTGCTATATGCACGTTATTAACCGTAAGAAAATTAAACAGCTCGTCCTCTTTACCATTCAGAGAACGAGCATTCCAATTTAAAATATTTAAATTATTATTTGGATCCATTAGAAAAACGTAATCCAATAACAATTTTATTTGTAAATTTTACACCTACTTGGACTGCTTCAGTCATAGTGGTGGCTTTGAACATTGCATCAATCATTAGATTCAATTGTTCAGTTAGAAAATTAAAATCAGAGGCAGACATATCATCTGATGATTTCCCATTGGAATTTTCGGTAGACGAAGAAGCGGGGTAGGAGTTACCTGTGGCGGTAGGGTTTTTTTCATTTGATTTGAAACAAGTAGAATGGGTACTCATGGAACGAACAGGGGAAGAGTTCAAATTACCTGCTACGATATCGGCAAAGGATTTACCGTGGGTAGATACATTCGAAAGATTCGAACGGCTACCCGACGGAATAAAATTTGTTTGTGAATGAGCATGATTATGATCTTCCTGGTGGGTATGATTCCTAATCAGGCGATCGTTAACTGAAAAATGAGCATTGTTCGATACTCTACCAGGCAAATTCCGGAAACGACCGTTATCGTAACGGATATTATCCTTCATCTGCTTGGCACGAGCCTCAACGACTCATTTGCGTGAAATGCATTCCCAAAAGTTAGCTTTGTGAGGGCCCTTGCAATTGGCGCATTGAAATTTTCTGGTATCTTCTTTCACAGGACAGTCGTCCTTAGCGTGAGAAGAACCTCCGCAAATCATGCATTTAGCATCCATGCGACAATTTTTTGTACCATGACCCCACTTTTGGCACCGACGGCACTGAGTGGGGTTCTGGTAATTTCCTCCAGGTTTCTGGAAATGTTCCCACGTCACACGGACATCGAACATAAGTTTAGCTTTTTCTAAAGCTTTAATATTATTTAGTTCTTTTTTGTTAAAGTGAACTAAATAATATTCTTGAGAAAGCCCTTTCCGAACAATGCCAGATTGGGTTCTCTTTTTCATAATGATTACTTGGACTGGGGAAAATCCAAGTAAATCATTTATTCCATTTTTGATCTCTTCAGGTGACTTATAGTCACTTGAGAGACCTTTCAAGACGACTTTGAACAAACGTTCAGTTTTGTCGTCATAAGTAAAAAATTTGTGCTTCTTCTCTTCAAGATATCTGAGAAGAAGTTCGCGATCTTTAAGAGTTTCCGGCAAAACGCGACAGTCTCCTTTCTTTGCGATTTGGAAGGAAACCTTGATTCCCCTAATGGAGTTCAAGATCTCCTGCCTAAATCCCCCAAATTCGGAACAACTGACCACGATAGGCGGCACTCTTTGCTTCCTCACTTGAATCAAAGAGCCTGGGCTAGAGGCTGCTTCGATTTGGTGTTCGGAAAATTTGTCTAGAGCATCGAACTGATTGCTCATTTCAATACAATTATTCATTTCACCCTTGGAAGAAACTTCGCATTCCGGGGAAGCGTCCTTTCTTCCATTCTTGCCACGTGTAGTGACAGTTTTAAAACCCACTTTTTTGGAAGGAAGTAGTGAATTCAGAGATTCACCCTTCCTTTTGTTAGTTGTTGATACCATGTTTAGTTAATAAACGAGAAAGACGTGACCTTCGAGAGGTTTTTTCCCTAGACGGTGTCCAAGAAGGATTACCACCGCTAGCTTTCGCCAACGGGTCCAACGAAAAATCGAAGGCACGGGTCCAAACAAGGATCGTAAAGGGATCAATAGTAGAAAAAATAGTACTGAAAAGTACTGTTTAAGTAGCACTGAAAAGTACCGTTTTTAATTTTAGCACTGAAAAGTACTGTTTTATTGCTTTAGGTAGTTTTTAAGAAAACTTCCAAGAGCAGAGAGAATTCGTGTACGCACAGCACGAAGGTACGATGCGCACTTGTCTTTGGAGCTACTGTACACGTGCTGTAGCCTTGAGTGCAGGATCCTCATCGCTTGCAAGCGCGCGGGCGCGCTGTAGGTACTTACATTGTGAGACCTTTTTTGGTAAGCCAGGAATGCTTAAAATAATACCTTCAAAAATGTCCTTAGCATTTGATTTTCCATCAAAAATCCCCTGGAGACATTCAAAAAGAAAATCCTGAAGAGGGCTTATTCACAAATTTCATAACGCTGAAGGGGGTGGGTGGGTGTCCTCATGATGTTACGGCTCATACAAAATTTGTAGAATACTCATACAAAAAGCGTTACGTAGGGGTGGGTGGGTGTCAAAAATGGTCATATTTAGCGTTAAGCCTGATTTGCTGCTGACAAGTAATTTCTTAGCCTATCTTGATGCATGGGAAATTCCTGCAAGAAATCGATCAAGTAAGCGCTTTTTCCTGATCGCAGTACGCAGTTGAAAAGAAATGTCAGTTCAAACGGAAGTCGCTGTAGAAAATTTCTGCAAGGAATCGGCGAGAAATTTCTTCAGCTATTCCTTTCCAGCAGCAAATCAGGCTTTATGAAATAAATGAATGAACCCAGAGAAATCTAGAATGCCTCAGACATAATTTTGGGGGAAAACCTGGAGGTATTTCTACAGGAATCTCTTCGGGAATTATTGTAGCTATGCATAGCAATCCCCGAAAGAATCCCCAGAAAAGTTATTTGAGAAATCTGTGAAAAAAATTCTTTTACAAATCCATGTTAGGGGGGTCTGTAGCCTTGAGGTTACGCTTCCGCTTCATAAGCGGAAGGTCATGGGTTCGATTCCCAGCCCCTCCACAAAAAAAACCCGTCCAGCCACCAGGAGACGCCTCACGGAGGACCGTGCTTTGGGGAGCACATCCATCCTCCGTCAGTATCAGATGGTGACTGAGACAAACTGACCCTCTTCGCAGGCAGCTAGCCTCACTAACAACAGAGCTCTCTCCTACCTGCTCGGTGTGTGAGTAAAAGAGTAGGAGAGAGTGAAAGTTGATGTAAATATAAATAAGTTAAAAATAGATCTGTATCGGTAAAAAAGCTACAGATCACCTGATTCCGGCACAGTAGTGGCCACAAGCACGGAGTGCCTTGAAAAAAAAAATCCATGTAGTAATTCCTAAAAAAATATCCTGTTTCTGACAAATTCAAGAAGTTTTCCTGGAGCAATGAGCCTCTGTACGTACCATACATTTTTTTGTTCTTTTGACTTTTACTTTGCGCCGTTTGTTGGTGCTGTCTCGCTCTCTCTCACCGACAACTTGAAAACAGGGTGCACAGAAAAAGTCAAACGTTTTATAGCAAGCATAGGCTCATTAATGTAGGGGCCCATTCACAAATTTCATAACACTGAAGGGGGTGGGTGGGTGTCCTTGAGATGTTGCAGCTCACACAAAATTTGAAAAATATCCATACAAAATGCGTTACGAGGGGGTGGGTGGGTATCTAAAATGATTATTTTTTGCTTTATGAAATACATGAATGAACCCTAGGAATTTCTGAAGGTATTCCTCTTGTAATACCTGGAATATTTCGGGAGAAATACTTCGATGTACTCCTGAAAAAAAAAACAGAAGTTGTTTCTAAAGAATCCCTGAAGGTTTTCCTAGAAGAATATCTAGAGTTATTCCTGGTTTAATCCCTGGAGGGAACCATGCTGTCCCAAGTAACCAGTGAGCACGACAATGCGGTACGGTAACAGCATTAAATGCACATATAGGGTAATCATTTGATGCATGTCAGTTTTATATACGCATATAATGCTGCTATAATGTCAGAAGAGGCGAATGCATCACTAATGCTAATATAAGACCACGTGAGAAAAGCAAGTTGTTTTCACCAGGTTTTTATGGCGAATATCGTGTGCTTTCGCGTACGCTGCCAGAGAGCTTTCGCGTATACGGCCAAGCAGCTGGTACACGAGGTAAATGAATGAATGAATGAAAATGTATACCTCGAATAGTATGCAAAAATATAATAATAATAATTCTCTGTATCAGACTTATTCATGTTGGTGGTTTTTATCCTTTTGAGGGTTTGCCATTGCCACATTTTGATCCTTGTTTTATGATGATGAAAATTCCTCATTTTGCGTCTCGAATTTTTGGAAAGAAAAGTGACCATCACTTTTCCCCGTCAAAAACCTGCGATGGTATATCTGTCAAAACACTGGAGGAACATGCCCTATATGCGAAAATAGAGCCAATCTAGTGCTTATTTAATGCCTGTATGCATCAGGCTTAGAAGCACTAATGATGCAATAATAGGGTTTCTATTCAGTAGAATTGCTCTTATTAGGCGTGTAAGCATTTGTAATGCTATTATAATGCATGTATGCAGCTATGATGCTGGTTAAGGGCTTATTATTAGTGCTTATGGCTACTTGGGGTTATTCCTAGAAAAATCCTTGCAGGAATCCCTTGAAGCATTTTTGATAGTAATTCTGGAGGAATTCCTAAAGGAATCTCTGGAGGTATTACAGGAATAATCTTTGGAGCCTGGGGGTATGTCGTGAAGGATTCGTCGAGGAATATTTTGATATGTTTTTAGAGATGTTCATACAGGAATTTTTTTTTGAACATTCCCTTGTGATATTCTTGAAAGAATCTTAGGCCAAAATTATGTAAGAATACTAGGTGGAATTCCTGAACAAATGTCTGGTGATATTTCCATGAAGAAAGAAAGAATTCCTAGAGGAATTCTTGAGGATATTCCTAGAGGAATTCTTGTAGGTATTCCTGAAGAAAACTCGGGAAAAAAAATTACAAGAATTCATGAAGAAATCACTGTTGAAGTTACTAAAGCAACCTCTGAATAAATTTCTAAGTGAACCTTTTAGAAATCCTAGAAGGAATTCGTGAATGTGATTCCTGGAGGAATCTTTGAAAAAATTCCTGAAGTAATCCTTGGAGGTATTTCAGGACGATTTCTTGGAGATATTCCTGATGGAATCCTTGTGGGTATTTCTGGAGGTATTCCTGTAAATATCCATAGAATAAACCATGGAGGTACTTATTAAGTTTTTTTTTCTCGCTGAAGCTACTCCATACTTTGGGATAGTAAAGTGTATCACCAGGAACTCCTATGAAGATTTTCCCAAGTATTCCTTCAAAAAATCAAATGTTCCTATAATAACTCAACTAAAGATAGCTAAATTTTAAGCAGGTTACCACAAAAATTTCTTTGAAGGGTCGCTAAACAGTCCGGAAGAGATTTTTTAGGAATGTCCTCCCTGAATTACTTCAGAACTTCTTACAGGTGTTCTTCCAAAATTTTCTCCAAAAATCTCCATGAATCCGATAGATAAATCATTTTTGATTCTTCAGGATTTCCCTCAAAATTTCGTTCAGGTAGTTTTCAATGAAACATCCTTTTGAAATGCTCACTGGAACAACTCCAGGAAAACCAACAAAAATTTCACCAGAGATTTCTCCAATACTAATGCCATCTGTTCCAAAAAAAAACTATCTTAAAATTCTCCAAACTGATTCTTCAGAAATATTGTGAATTTATGTGGAGTTTCTCCAGGAGTTCCTACAGAAAATTATTCAGCAACTCTTTCTGATTCTTTGAGAATACAAATAAAGACACAAAATAAACACAAATAAAAACTTTTAGGCGAAATACCACATAGATTTCTTTTAAGAATCAAGAAGTAATCATATGGGGATTCTAAAAGCAAGATTTCCTTTAGAAATTTCTGCCATATTGTTAGAAATCTTTAGACCACTTTCTTAATTGATTTATTAAGAGCCAAGTAGCAGTTGAGCTAAACATCATTGACAGTTGTGGATTCCTGAAAAATCTATAAAATTGATCTATTTTATGATTTTTACAAATTCGTCATGAAACTTCTCGTAACGCAATTATTTTACCAGAAAGGGTAAATACAGACAGTGAAGAAAAAAAACATTAAAAGACTTTTTTTAAATCTCTTCTCTTGGATATTTTCTTCAGCATACAGCTTTTAATTTGCATGTGAAGCATTTAAATACCATCATGAGAAAAATAGTAATATTGCAGCATTTTAGGCAGAGCGTTAATGATTAATCATAAATTTAATCATGATTAATGATTAATGATTATGATTAATCAAAAATGTTAATCATTAATCACAAAAAATCAAGAGTTAATCATTAATCACTAATCATAATCATTGTAATATTATGTTTTAATCATTAATCATTAATCATAATCATAAAGATCGCTAATTTTATTCAGTAATCATAATCTTAATCATAAGTCAAACATTTAATCATTCATCAATTAAGCATTGAACAAAATTTAACAAATTTTACAACATTGCCTTCTAATGAATAAATAAATTTTGCATTTCTTATCTTGTGACACGAACAATGAGAGTTTATGCCCAAGGAACGTCCAAATCCAACCAAGCACAGCACGGCTTAGATTTGTATCCGAAGACGTTATCGTAATACTAAAAAAGATTCTTTAATATTTTCTCCATGTAAGACGGTGCATTTCTTAGTTGTATATGATCCGAATCCGAAGACGCGGTTGGAAGCTTGTGAGTGGTTCCATTCTTCATGAAGGATTGCTATTTACATAGCGCTTAAAATTGAGTTTTAACCCTAGGGAAAGCCCTCCCCTTTTCGTAATGCTTTTTGTATGAACATTTTCAAAATTTTGCTCGAGTCGCACCGTATGAGCCTACCCCCTGCCCCTTCGAGTATTACGTGATTTGTGGACAGTGCCTTAGGAAGATGCCATTTAATTATTACTTTTATTAATAATCATTGATTAATGGTTAATAATTCAAAAGCTAATGATTAAGGTGATTATAAAACGAAGCCAAACTATGAATTTTCAAGTGCACAAGACGATAGTATCCGACAACAGTTCACGTTGAAAACCAATCAACTTGCTTGCTTGCTGGTGGTGATCAATGGGATAGATTTTCAACGCGGAGCGCTGTTTGGTTCTCAAGTCTTGTGCTCTTGAAAATTTGAGGTGTGGCTTCGTTCTATAATCACCTTAAATGCCCAAAAGTATGCTATAAACGCCTTGAAGTATGCAACAAACAAGTTAAGCATTACATAATGATGAATTTTTCCCTTGATTAGCAATAAATCTGATATAAAATCTTATGAACTTCGTTACAGCAAACTTTTAATCGCAAACCGTTTTTACTGAAATTTAGATTCAAATCAAGGAAGAGCGAACATGTTTTAAAACATTGTTTGAAAGAATATTTTTCCAGTTTTTCATAAAGATCTCGTTAGAAAATTCCTGGGAAATGTTCGAACTGATTTCGCCCAATATTTCTCCAAGAATTGAGTTGTTTAGTGATGAAATATTTGCAGTGTTTTGTAGCCTGTTCGAAAGATCACATTTTCTAAGTAAGGTACCTTGGGGCAAGTGGGTAATGGATTTCGCATAGTTGGGATTATTCAAATTCTAGAGGCCTTAAATTAAAACACATGAGGTCGTATATATTTTTTAGCTTGACTCCCACCAAATATAAGCAGTATGCTGAAATTGATTTTTATATAAAATTAAAGAAAAAAGTACAGAAAAAGTTTATGGAAAACGTCTCTTCACTTTTCACTTGACCCATAAGTAGGGTAAGTGAAAAGTTTATCGTTTTGAACAATAATTTCAAAAACTAACAGTTATATTCACGATTTCTATTACCTTTCACATTTTAAGGCGTCCCAAATGAACAATAACATAAGTAACATTATTGTTACTTGAATTTTCTTCTGTTCAGTTATGTTTGTTGAAATAAATCGACAACATTATAACTGCAACATTTCCAATGTTTGATCTTACATCATGGGACAGAAATTGCATTTCTGCCCTGTAGAAATTCCACCGCACGTTATTTGTTTTTAAGGAAATCGGATATGATGTCGGATAACTCTTCGAGAGAAATCAAACGGGATCCATCAATAATGTATTTAGAAACTTTTTTATGTGGATAAACCTACACCCCATTTTTCATGTTTTGAACTAGCTTTACATAGACATTCCACGAGATTTCCGTGCGTTAACAACCCGGCATATGTTCAAACTTTAAACTTCCGTTTAAAACTTAATAATTCATGAAGTTGGATGTGTCGCAAGCTACGCTTCACAGAGCCAATATATTGACCACTACCTCCAGGATACTTGCTCTTGAACCAGAGCAATTAATCACGATTTGTGATTGAAAACTGTGATTAATTTGCCATAACGAAGCTCAAAAGATTTTTAAATAGGATTGTTTGTTAATCATGAGTAATATTCATCATTATCTAGTGTTAGTATATAACCCACTGGTTGCACACTTTAAGTCGTTTAGTGCATCTTTTCGGGCATTTAATCATCCATTATTGAATGATTATTGATTAATCAAAGATTAATCATAAAAACAATAATTAAATGACATGAGATGCCCAGAAAAACCTTTAAGTATGCAACGAATGCATCACACTCTTTAAAATTTATCGGTACACTTATGATTAAAAAATCTGAATCAAATAGCTCTCATCATGATTTTTCGTTCAATCGTCAATTTTTCAATCATGATTAACTTAACGCTCTGCGCTTTAGACTCAGTCTGCAAAACAATGAAGCTTGATTAATCGTTAATCACTTTTGGGGACTCAATATGAATGTGTCTTATGACTCTTATGGGGTTACTCCAGTACACCCCGGAATTGAATTCGGAACTATCGTAATTTACGAATCGATATCCGCAGTTTCAAAGACAAACAGCAATACTGATATTTACGGAATTTTGTTAGAAGATGACTGAAAAACATAATTTTGAAAAACTACCGTAAAACTAAACATTATCATATCAAAAAATTAAAATCACACGCTGGGGCGAAATTGATCATCATATAACAAAGCAGGTCTAAGAATGAAAAATTTCCCTAACTAGGTACGATAAATGACAATAAAAAAAATACAGTCTTTAAATTGAAAATTTTGATCAAATTTGACATTAGGAATGTAAGGGTTAATCATAATCATTAATCATAATCACTAATCGTAATGAGTTTAATCATTAATCATAATCATTAATCATCCAAAATTGTCATTTAATCATTAATCATAATCATTAATCATACTCTGGCTTAAAAATCAATTACAATCATTAATCATGACTTATAAAATTTTAATCAATAATCATAATCATTAATCATAATAAAATTGAATTTAATCATTAATCACTTAATCAATCATTACGACCCGGTAATCATTAACGCTCTGAGGGATGACCATGAATGGAAAAAAAATGTGAATAACTCACTTAGCAGTGATTTCCGACCAAGGGGTGGATCACTTGCTCAATGCACATCAAATGTACATTCTTTTGCACTAAATGCATTTTTTTGCGTTCCAATCAACTTACCTTTGGCGTTAACAACACCAACTTATCAACGAATCATTCTATGGCAACGCGTATTTGTTTGTGTGTTTTCAAATGGTTTGTACTTCTTGACCCCCTCCATTTGCTTTCGTTATTTATTTCAGGTTATCCGAAAACGATTCACACTGGATTTTAGAGGGATTGTGTTAAGGAATTTCTTTTTGTCATAAATGTTGTCTTGCGTCCATATGGAAAACGGAAGTACTTTGCAAGGAGGAGCAGATAGAATCTCCTCATGAAGCCCGCGGTTCGTAAAGTTTGTTAACCCTTTGGACCGCCTCTAAATCTTGTGGAACTTACATTTGGTTGGATGGAAAATAACAAGAGAAAAATATATAAAATTGTGACCAAATGGCTCGTTTTATTTGCAATAGTTGAGAGTGTGAAGGGTAGGGTCGATGTACCAATAGCCGCATAGCTAAGAACAAATATTCGTATAAAATCGAAAAATAACGCTAGCGTCATTATTTTTACATCATCTGAAAGCTTTTTATCTTGGTTTTGTGGGAAAAATATGAAAACTGCGAAAATTCATATGTTTGCATTTATTATCGCTTGTGCCACTATAGGAATACATGTGCCTATAGTAGCACTATTTCTAATTTCTGTTCCTATAGTAGCACTAGCATCACGGCGTTGGCAAAATACTAATCAAAACCGTATTTTTACAAAGCTTTTATATTTTTCCTTCAAAGTGTGGATCAAAAGCTTTCGTTTGATGTAAAAAAAGTACTTAATTAATTAACTATTTCGTATAATAAAAAATAGTTTCTCTCAGTAGTGCTACTATAGGAACAATAGGTTAACTATAGGCGCAAGGGAGCTCAAATTTTAAGCAAAACTAATTATTTCGATCATTTTTTGAACAAAATCAAGCTGTGTATCAATGGTACTTAGATAAATAGCTCCTGACCTTCATGTCAAAAAATATTTTGAAAAGATTCATAGCAAAACGGCCGTAAAAAGCCACTAGTGCGACTATAGGGGACTGTCCACTAAGGGAACACTGACCCTACTTAATTTAAATTTTAAATTTTTCCTATTTTCGGCTAGTTTTGCAGTTCGTGAGACTTATTGAATAAGTTTCCATCGGGATGTGTCTTCCAGAATCCTAACATATTTCGCTCCAGAAAATTTGGTAACTCCTTTATTATAAACTTCGTACCGAATCTTGTCTGCAAATTGCCTCTCATATTTTTTCACACATAATTCCTCGAAGATATTGAACGTATGGTCAGCGGAAAAGACGCTTGACTGGAATAAAAGTATGGTCAATCACCAGATTGACCAAAATTTAAGATACTGGGACTCACTAGAATGGGCTAATAGAGGTTTCGATTAGGATTACTGCTGCTGTTACTGTCTGGAAATAGTGGAGGTGCCAAAAATCCTTGGTCAGCAAAGCAATTCCAATATTCTGGACATATTTGCTCTCTCGTTGAGCTCGCAAACATTCTGCAGTCACGATGAATATTGTACGGTTCCTCTTATTGGAGGAATGCACCTTGTTCAATTTCGAAATACATAGTTATCTTGTATGGATGGGACAACAAGGCGCTGAAATTAAGCATCGATGATATTAAGAAAAACACGAAGTATAATAATATTTATTACTGAGACGCTCACTCTTCGCCTTCTATTTTCTCTCATCCTTAAACTTTCCACGAAGTCCATACCCAAATCCGGCAGTATTAAAAAAGCTGAAGTTGAACTCAAGGTTGAGCATTTGTTGATGAAGTAGTAGCTCTTCTTGAGATTATGTAATGACAAATTTGACAATTTGACAAAAACAACAGCCAAACGTTTGAGCAAGCCATGATTTGCAAACTTGCTGGAAGTGAACATTTAAATGCATTCGAATGCATCATTTTTTTTCCGAAATATCAGATGCATCAGAAGTGATCCACCCCTTGTTTCCGACCCTACGTTTCTTGGGCACTTTTTCATATCTCGAGAAGACCTATCTACCCTAAAAAATATCTGCACTCCGGAGTCAAGCACCCTGTATATATATATATTACAATTTATATAAAAAATAAGGATCCGTCTGTCAATTATGAAGAGCCCGAAAATAGCTAAAAGAAATGGATAAAAACTAGATATGATCATTTGTGACCAGATAATAAATCTACGAATCCAGGGTGGCCACCAAATTTCCATTTTGAAATTCCCGCTTTTTTCCCGGTTTTTCGGTTCGATATAGTTTTCAGAATTTTCTCGGTTTTTTATTTTGCTTAATTGAAGGTATTTCAGCTCAACTTTTATTATTTCGATTTTTTTTTCATGAAGATCCTGTAGAGCAAATAATTTAAGGTGAATATTAAACAAAGGCACGCATGTATAAGTTTGTATTTTCAAACTCTTAGTGGATTTGTTAAAAAATGACCTATTCGGGATTATTTACAAGAATAAATATCAGGATTAATTGAGGTATACATGTTCAGTAACTGAAAAAAAATTCAATACAATAATCTTCTAAAAGAATTCTTTTAACTCTGATTCCAAACTTCGGGTAAATCAGTGAGAGAATAGTTCAAAAAAGGTTATCCTTGACTGTAGTGAAAAGACTAATAGTTATTTATGAAAAAAACATATTGCAAAATGATGATTTTTTCAGCACGATTTGTACATTTATACAACGAGGCTCTCCGATTTGGATAAATACAACAGATGCTGAAAAAACGAGTTTTGAAATAACTAAAATATCTGTTTTAGCAGGATTACTTCTAAAAGCACAAGCTAACATTAAAAAAAAACCGATCCGGATCGCAAAAAGGATATAGATTCAGATGATATGGCACGAAGAGATTGGAATATTTGATTTGGCCTCCCAATACAGTACCGAAAAGTGCTACTTTTAAGGACCGAAAAGAGTGCCGAAAAAATAGCACTTTTCAGCATTTTTTTTTTGGTAGGAAATGCAGGCATTTATGTTATTCATCTTCTCGATGAAAAATTTATTGATTTGCTATGGAATCGCAAAACAAATATTTCTAAACACGGTTGGGAAAAATGAAACATTACAGGATTATAATGTAACAAAGAAGAAATTTAATCATTGAAATTTTTAAAGCATTCCAATGAAAGTTACCTGTTCAAATGCTGAATCTACAACCTATGGTTCGTAGATATAGAGCTCGAAAATATTCGTTCCAAACAATTTTCCCGGTGACCATCTCAAATTCCAGGTTTTTCCCGTCTTTTTCCCGGTGAATTCAAATTCCCGTCTTTTTCCCGGTTCGGTGGCCACCCTGGAATCGCTACTTAAAAGTAATTTCTTGGGCTATCTTGATGCATGGGAAATTCCTGCAAGGAATCAATCAAGAATGCGTTTTTTTTTTCTGATTGCAGTACGCAGTTGAAAAGAAATGTCAGTTCAAACGGGAGTCGCTGTAGAAAACATCTGCCAGGAATCGGCAAGAAATTTCTATAACGATTCCTTTTAAACAGCAAATCAGGTTTTAGACCAACAATAACACTGAAAATATATTTTGCTAGACTGAATTGGGTTTAAGCTAACATTGTGTTTCTAATTTTTGGATATTTAATGCATAATCCTAGCCAAACCTGCGGTTTGAATGACAGTATTTTATATTGAGGATGTCATCAGTCATCAGAAAAATATACCAATAATTGCACCTGCAAAATAGTTTGTATTCATTCATCCTATATATGAGAGAACTCATTCCAAAACACCCGTTTCATCAACATTCAAACTTTGTTCTGAATTGTCCGCCTTAATTTGAGCAGCCCGTCGCAGTTCAGCATTTCTGTGGGATTTTTTGTGGATCACAACGTTGTAGCTTTTGGCAAACCTCTTGTCGCACAGATCACACTTGTATGGTTTCTCTCCGGTGTGCGTCCGATGATGAAGCGTTAGATCATTACTGAAAGTTGTATTTTAGATTGAATATCGATAAAACTAAGAGAATTGTTTTTTGGTAATGTATCGATTGCTATTGGTGAAGAACCTTTGGTTTTGTTGTACTGTAATTTTCTTTAAGATCGAAAAAGACAAAATTTCGGTGTGAAATTGTTTATAGCTGTCGTAAAATACTGGTTTGAAATAAAATCAAAATAAGAACTCACCATCGTTTGAAAGTCATCTGGCAGTATTGACACGAGTACGGCCTCAAATTTGTGTGATGCATTTTAAAATGATAATTACGGGTACCGGACCGGGCAAATTTTTCGCCGCAAACTTTACACTCATATCTGAAACATGAAAAATATTGTAATACTTTTGTTAAATTTTCAATCCCAAAGTACAGAACGTACTTTTTCAAATCTGTGTGAATAGCGATGTAATGACTTTGCAGCGGTCCCCTTCGGTTGAAGGTCTTTCCACATTCGGTGCAAGTATAGTCTGCTGTGTTCTCGTGGACTATTTTCACGTGCTCTTTCAAATTTTTCTTGTATGGATATTTTTTTGGACAGAGGTCGCAGGCGAACATGGGTCGATCATCGCTGTGAATTGTTTGATGTTGGGCTAGATGTTCACGGTTGTAGAACCCTCCACAGATTTGGCATTGGACTTTCACATAACGACGATTGGCCGGCGGTTTATAAGGCTTTTTGACCTTGATGGCCGTCTTCCTTCTTTTTCGGTCTTTCGATGATGATTTATTGCCAGTCTCTTGATCTTGATGATCACGTTTCTTACGAACTTTTTTGACTTTGGGTTTTTTAGCCGGTAATTGTTGGTCGTCGTTCTCGGGTATTGTTTCTGTTATACACATTTCGCTCTGCTTCTCAACCTCCATATCGTCGAATAACGAGTGTTGATCATCACCATCTTGGGAACCATTATCTTCCAGGCTGATTTCTGGTTCCATTTTGTCAAGGATGTCATTATGTTGTGACGCTTCTTCAACCTTACAAGGAACAAATGCAGCTGTCCAACTGTCACACTCATTTCTCATATCGTCCAACGATAGCGCTTGTTTAGCGCACATTTTACGGAACGATGCATCATTTTGTAGGCACATCATTCGGAATTGTATGCAAACGTCTAGCGTATTTTGACACTGGTCGCACATGAATACGCGACGCAAAGAGTCTACTATCACCTGAATAAAAGAAATAATATTCAATATGGAATCCGGGATCTGAAGTTAAATGTACTCACATCGACGGTGGTTAACTGAAGGATTGAATCAATCAAATCTACAGCCTGATTGAGAATAACAACTGTATCTGGGTCAACCGGAATCAGACATAAACGACATAGCTGTGGTCCCGGGTCCATCTGAGATATAACGGAAACAGAAATTTAATCAGGGAAGTATGATAATAAATCTTCGAGCTGTTTACTAGAATACCTATAAGTAGATGAAAAAACCGAATTTAGTACTATACCATTTAATTCCACTAGAGTTTGTATCCTTTGACAGATACGCGTATTTCGACCTCAACTGTAAGGCCGTCTTCAGTGTCGAGTCTAGTACACGACACTGAAGACGGCCTTACAGTTGAGGTCGAAATACGCGTATCTGTCAAAGGATACAAACTCCGTGGAAGTAATTGATTCATAATTGGTTCATTTCTTGAAAACTTATGCAAACAGCCGTAAATCGGAAAAATAAACCAACTTAGCTTATCGATTCTACGTGTTTTGCAGAAATTACACTATGAACAAACTCGATTTTCACTTTAATAGGAATATTAGAATTGAGCGCTGTGCGATGAAAATAATTCAAGTTTTACGTATGTTAGTCCACTGTGGTTCGTCTGTGAGTATTTTTACTGCATTAAGCCTGATTTGCTGCTGAACAGGAATCGCTAAAGAAATTTCTCGCCGATTCCTTGCAGAAATTTTCTACAGCGAGTCCCGTTTGAACTGACATCTCTTTTCAACTGCGTACTGCGATCAGAAAAAAGCGCTTCCTTGATCGATTGCTTGCAGGAATTTTCCATGCATCAAGATAGGCCAAGAAATTACTTGTCAGCAGCGAATCAGGCTTTCAGTAAGAATTCTGCGGTAAATTAAATAAACAAATCGTAATACAAGCTGGTAAACTTACATGAAAATTGACTGGAATTGAATCGTTGAATAACGCATTTTCAAAAGCCAATATCTCAAAAACTAGACGTGCTACGATATTGCTTAAAAAGCATTATATGAAGTAAATAGCGATATGTTCTTGCTTGAGACAAAAAAACCTGTTCCAAAGTGTAATATACACTACTTAAGCTTAGTATGCTGTTGTACTCAAGAAAAGTAAAATTCCTTCAAATGAAATGTTCAAGAAATTATTTACACTGTTGTCACCAGTGTTAAGGCGCAGTGGACGGGAGCTCGAAATCCCCGGCAAGTATAACGATTATTATCTTCCAAACAGCTGCCATGGGTTCATTCACAAATTTCAGAACGCTGAAAATTACCATTTTTGACACCCACCCATCCCCTCGTAACGCATTTTGTGTGAATATTTTTCGAATTTTGTATGAGCTGTAACATTTTAGAACACCCACCCAACCCCTACAGCGTTATGAAATTTGCCGCCACTAAGGAACAATACGTAGGATTTAGTTGATAACTGGTGCGAAAACAATTGGATGCAAGTGGTTATTCAAGACCAAAGTCGATGAAAAAGAGTACGTCGTACGATCCAAAACAAGGATTGTCGTACAAGGGCGGTGAAACGGTTTCACAAATACATTTACGGTCATAAATCCAAGCTGATTTCGGATTATGAAGCGTTAAAAAAATTTACCATCCGACGACGCGGTTACAGAGATAGGCGGTTATTTTATCAATGTATGAATACGAATTCGAATACAGGCCAAATCGGTGTTTGGCGAACGCGGACGCGTTATCGAGATTACCGGTTCCGGGAAGTACAGAAATTTAAGTACTATCGATCAACAGACTGGAAAGTTGTCCAGATCTGCCGTTGAAAACACGAGATGTTGCAGTTTTTACTGCTAAAGATCAAGTTCTTTCTCAAGTTTATGGATTCGTGATGCGTGGTTGGCCGCGAAATGTACCGGAGAATTTGAAATATTATTATAACCTTCGAAATTCGTTGAACACCCAGGACGGATGTTTGTTTTACGGTGATCGTATAGTAATACCGAAATTGCTACATTCAATCGTTTTGAAGATGTTACATGCAAATCATGACGATATCGTGCGTGTCCAAGTAACCACTAGCCCGCTAATTCGCCTTTTTGGGCTTATAGAGCTATTAAACGCTCAATATAGGGCATGTCAGCCCTGTAACAGCGCTATATTAGCACGCAGGGCGAATTAAAGTGCTATATGGTTACTTGGGTGGTAAAATGCTAGATAGAAGTTTGTTCTGGTTGAAAAATATGCAAGGTGACATCGAAAATTATTTCAAGCATTACGAGATTTGTGATCAGAGGCGAAATGTACCAACTGAACAGGTTACATGGAAGTGGCCGAAAACGAGTTGTCCGATGGATAGGATCCACATTGATTTCTTTGCATTCGAAAGTAAACATTTTTGATAATAGAGGATTCGTTTTCTAAGTTCATCGAAGCAAAGTTGATGAGTAGTACTTATGTTGATCAGGTTAGGGTTTATTCACAAATTTCATAACGCCTAAATTGGCCATTTTTGACACCCACCCACCCTCTTGTAACGCTTTTTGTATGAACTTTCTACGAATTTTGTATGAGCTGTGACATTTTGAGAACACCTACCCACCCCCTTCAGCATTATGAAATTTGTGAAAAACTAGAGGAAGTTTTTTGGACTGCTAAAGGAGATAGTTTCCGATAACGGCCCTCCGTTTAATTCATTTGATCGACTGAATCGCCAGTGTACCATCTTCAGTCCAATGGTACAGCTTGAACAATCGAACCGAAACACCAGACAGGTAAGATTTGATGAGTCCAAAAATGAGACAATTGTGTACGATGCAGGTAACAGAAAGGTCGCAACTGATGCAGAAATATCCGAGAAACAATTTAAAAAAGGGGAAAGAGTAAGAAACCATTTGAAGGAAATAGTTAGACGAATCCCAGTAGTTCCCGGATAAAAACGTACCATTCAGTGAATGGAATAAACCATTAATGTACAATATAACGTATTGGATACAATACAGCGTATTGTAATTGAATGTCGAAGCAACATCATTCTTGTTTGAATATACAATTTAAAAACAATATAATATATTGTAACAGAACACTGTATTGTTTATTATTGGTTATTATTGGTATTATACCTTACAATTTTGGCCAAATTCCTATTTTTGTGTAAAACAACTGTTGCTTTTTTCTGTGTAGCTTGTCTGAAAGAAGTAAACAAAACAAGTTCAGAAAGCAAGAAATGTTGGGTGAAAAATATTCAAAAAGTAAAAATAAGTAGTTTTGTAGAAGTCACTTGACATTAGCTGTTACGAAGAATGCAACCATGATAAACATCTTTACTTCTATAGGAGTTAAATTATTTTAGTACTGTTGGCGCGAATATCCGGTAAGTTGGGGGACAATCCATTCAATATACATATTCTATGCTTTTCACCACTAATTGAAATACAGTTCGTTGAATTGTTTTTGTATTGTACAACAATACACGAATTGCTAATCAAGACAATACATGAATAATATATTGTATTTTCAAAATTTATGTATGATTGATTGATTGATTGATTTGACTTTATTAACGAGATTTTTAGCCCTGGGCTAGTTCATCTCGGGACCAACGGCTTTACTTCCCTTCCGAAGGAAGTCGTCACTATAACTATTTACGTCATAAGTGACTATGTCGGGGATGGGATTCGATCCCAGGTCCTCGGCGTGAGAGGCGAGTGTTCTAACCACTACACCAGGTCCGTCCCCATTTATGTATGAGAAAATATCTATATTTGTATTGTTACGATACTTAACCACCCATACATTATATTGGCAAAATCTCATATACAATACAGTGAACTGTTCAAAACAATAAATAGTACTGTAATTGTATTGTCATTTTACAATATACTGTATTGTATTTCCAATATATTGAATGGTACTGTTTCAATACGTTATATTGTTTTTGTATTGTATTTTTATCCGGGTTGTTATCGATAAGATAGGGAAATTTTTGTATAAAATTTAATTTATTGAAAATGGGAACATCAGAATTGTACATGTAAGTCAGTTGCGGCACAATAATTGTTTAGTCGAATCGAATTTAACTAAATTGACAGAAAAGTTTGTAGATCAGTCTAGATGTAAGCGTAGAAGAAGTGATTGAGGAAACGAAATTCATGCACCAACATTAAAATATTTGAAAAGAAGAAGTGAATCAATGAGTGATGAACTAATGCTTAGAAGATCAGCTAGGGAAAGTAAACCTCCAGTAAGATTTGGATTTGATGAGTTGTAACTAGATAAGTTCTGTCGCACCGCCACCAAACCGGATCGCGCCAGTGAGACTCGCGACGCGCCTCAAATCGCCGCATTTTGAAATCAGTTTTTTAGTGTGGCGCTGCATTCGTGCGATTTTTACAAACACCGCGCACTATTCAAATATTAGATGCGACGCTCGGGGCCCGACAAAATAATAATTTCAAATAAGTGTGGGTCTTGATTTCTACCGGATGCATAATATTTTTATTCGGGTTGCTATCTGTACCTAATTCAATAATAGATTTTCATGCAGAAATTTTGAAATTTGAATGAAAAATTGGTTTTAAATTTTCGATTATTGCTGATGTGTAAATGAAGGATTCTTGAGCCGTAAGACATGGGTCGATAAATTGCACGATACTTTATTTTATCCTCTTATACTAACACATTTCGTTAATAAAACTCAACATTGATATAAATTGTAGGGGCCTTCCTTAGCCGAGTGGTTAGAGTCCGCGGCTACAAAGCAAAGCCATGCTGAAGGTGTCTTGGTTCGATTCCCGGTCGGTCCAGGATCTCTTCGTAATGGAAATTTCCTTGACTTCCCTGGGCATAGAGTATAATCGTACCTGACACACGATATACGAATGCGAAAATGGCAACTTTGGCAAAGAAAGTTCTCAGTTAAGAACTGTGGAAGTGCTCATAAGAACACAAAGCTGAGTAGCCGGCTCTGTCCCAGTGGGGAGGGTAATGCCAAGAAAAAGTTGGAGGGGTTGTGTGCAAGACACGACCGCAGTGTTGACGTTGGATAACCTTAGGCTGGTTAAAAAAGGGTATACCGTACACCCCCGTTAATTTGAACGGTACATCATGCAAACCATCGGGGTTCATTTTTAATTTGAACATCTAGTCACCCTATAAACGTGTTTCTGGTCACCTTTTTCACTGTTTTGTTTTGATTCTGCGTTCCGTTTCACAGCGTTCCATTTCACTTTACTCCGTTCCAGAAGCTAAATGACGTTTGAACCATTTTTAATCTGAACGATGTGCAAATTAGCGGGGTACAAATTAAAAAGTGTTCAGATTAAATGTGGTCAAACCAACGGGGGTACCCGGTAGATTCGAAAATGGTCTTAATGAAGGGCCGATTATTTTAGGCGGTTTTATACATAGTTCAGTTTAACACAGCATATTTCGATTATTCCAAATTTAGTTAGAGTGAGATAGTGATATTTTTGGAATATATATGATTCAAAACAATTCAAAATTGGAAGCCTTGAAAAACTATAAGGGTACATCCCTATGAGGTTAAACGAACTGGTGACATAGGACCACGATGATTAATGTAACCGAATTTGTTGTCGTTCTTGTTGCTCGTTTTGACTTCATACTGTTTTCAGTGTTCGAAACATTCGTAAACATTTACGCATATAACGATTTGCAGCCGAGTGTACGTTTAATAATGTTCCAAATTTACGTTATATTTATCCGATGAACGTGAGTTCGTTTTGTATAAACATTACAATTTGGTCAATCATTCGTCATATTTATCTATGAAAATGTAAAATTTCACTTCATAAAGAATATTTAACACCAATGTGTCTATAGAAAGTTATTCGAGGATTGTAATGAAAGCTCCAGTCATCGCTTTGTGGACATTATGGTTTGAGAGAAATATTATTCATTGCTTGGCAATGTAATAAACCAAGTCGGAAAAATTACTTTCACCTCTGGACCGCACATTCGGTGGCCCCGAACAGGGCCAAAGGCTTTGTTAGCTGGGATGCTGTCATAGATAAATAGCACTACATGATGTTATCAGCTAATTGCCATGGTTAAACGTTGAATCCTCGTCGCAAGTGTATAAATTTGAATAAATTCTCTGCTTATACAACGAGCCAGCTGAATGTTTCGTGGTGTGGATTGCACACATCAGCAACAGGTATTGTATCACACGGCTGAAGTCGAAATCTGGGAATGTAGCTCAAATTTGAAACCTTGAGCGATTTCACCACCCAAACGCTCGATTTGTCTAATAATAGTGGTAATGGTACCTAACGGGCTTGATTCTTGACTGCACCACAGATGATGAGTTTATCACGAGCCGAAATCTGGAAGCGCAGAACAATCTAGAAATCTTAAGCGATTTCACAAACCAGCCGCTGATCAACAGCTCAGCAGGCTTCTGGCTGCGAGGTGCTCCTCGCTAAGCAGGTTCGGATGAGCTCTTACTAGCTCGAAAGCGAAAATGGAATGAAACCGAATCCGGCGAAGGAAGCATCTTTTAAACCCTTAGATTAGCAGATGATGCTCCTCCCTTTCGTGCTCTTCTCTTTCTGTTCGACCTATCTAGGAAATGGGTATGTGCCAATAATGTGTTGGGCTTAGAATCGCTAGAAAGTCGCGGAAAATGCTAATGCGTGAGTAAATGGTCGAACATGAATTATTGGAAGGGTTGACATTCCCTAAATTTTCAATAGTTTGCTATTGATAATCATTAGTTTCTATTTAATATGAAGGTAAATTTCTGATCCATGGATGCCAAAATGATGAAAATTGTTCAATGAGAATTTCTTTTCAAAAGCATTCTGAATATGTCGCAATTTTGTTACATGTGTTCTAATAAAATATGGCAAGTCTAAGAAGCTGTTGAAAATGCCACTCTATTTTACAATCGTTGTGAAATGTTGAGCACTCACCCCGACAGCACTGCAGCAGCGTCCGTGAATACAGTGGGGATTCGCTGGTTGGAATACGACTGCCTTCCATCTAGCGAATCCGACCCGTTAGTTGGAACGACTGACAGCTGGTGCAAATGCTCCATACTAACGCATCTGGAGAGCAAATCGTCACGAAACGGACATATACAAACGCAATTGTTCTATATATGGAGACTTCAATGCGACGGTACTCAGACGTCAAAGTCAATTTGACATTTTTTGTTGACATTTGAGTGCTTTTTAGTTGGAATATTTTTCAACCAGCGAACATCCAACCATCGAGTCATTCCATGTAGCGGACCCCCAACGAGCGAATCCCCACTGTACAGTATCAAATTGTTGTGCCATCAATTATTCATGACAAATTAAATATTGTATAGAGCTGTGAGATTGATTGATGAATATTAGATGTAATAAGGTCGGAAATATTATTCTTTTAACTCTTTTCAATACATTTGATGGCCCTGAAAAGGGCGTTGGCTTTCTTAGCTTCAATGCTGTCACAGATGAATAGCACTGCGGGATGTTATCAGTTTTAATTCCCATGGTCAAGCGGGGAATCCTCAATGCAAATGCATGTTATTTGCTTATACGACGAACCAGCTGAATGTTTCGTGACGTGGATGGCGCACAACAGCAACGGGTAGTGGATCCCCGGGCACAAGTCGAAATCTGGAAACGATGCTCAGTCTTGAAATCTTGAGCGACTTCACAAGTCCGACGCTCGATTAGCAGCAGCTCATCGGATCAGCAACTCAAGGGGCTTCTGGTATTTCGTTCCTAACGGGTTTGCTTCTTGACCACCGATGCTGAATTTATCACGAGTCGAAATCTGCAAGCGTGGATAAATTTGCGGCGGCGATGACGATGGCTTGGGCGCTTTTCCGAGCGGCCTCAGTTCGACGCTCGGAGAAGCGTTCAAGCCAGCGTCATCGCCGCCGCAAATCAACCTTGCGTCTTCCTCTTCCGACGACACAAATTGAACTGTGACGCGGGTGCAAACGAAAAGCAAAAATGATTCGCCCGACCGTGTTTACAGTCCAACCGCAAAAAGAAGACTGAGGGAAGAAGCAGGACCGGTGCGCTCTTATAGTGGGAAGCGGAACCCAAAAATGTGCTTGAACGTGATTGGTTAGATAAGAAAGGGGTCAACGTTTTACGATTTTTCAATAGTTTGTTGCCAATAATCAATAGTGTCCTCAATTTGAATCGACGCATAGATAAATTTCCGATCGATTGATGTATAAATATTGAAAATCTATCGATTAATGGCTGAGTTATTCGCGGTCAAAACCTGACCACTTTTCGTTACATCCTCCATTTTTCGTGTTTTGGAATTGTTCCCCCATATGTTGCCGAAGGACGTTATCCAACGACAAAAGATGATATAAATTGTGGATGTCAAAAAAAATATGTACGATTTTCTTCCATATTTCGGTCTTATGGGTCGAATTATAGTGCTCTTACCAGTGTTGCCACAAGTACAGATTTATCTGGAAAGGTACAGATTTTCGAATAGTTTCGGGCACAGATTCTGTACGGTACAGATTACAGATTTTCACCGAAAAGTACAGATTGGTACAGATTTTTGGAATTGGCGATTTTTGTAACACAAAATCCAAAAAATGCTTGTGATTTGAAACTAATTACCACGAAACTATTATTGAAAAATACTATTTCCATAGAACTTAACATATAAAGAGTGAATTCTCGCGTAACTTTTCAAAACGTCCTAAGTAACAAATGTAAACAAATCGAGATTATCATTGCAAATCATTTGCGTTGCACCACTTAGCAGCACACTAGAACACTCGTTCTGATATATTAACAACAAATTAATCTATTCAAAGCTTAACAAAATGACCAATGTTCAAAACTGCATCGCTTTTAATCAATTGTTACATTGGACCTTTGATCAGAGAACCAACCACATGTCCTATGTAACATTTATGAATAAACACGATTCTAATGTTACATTGGACATTCCTGAATAAAGCTTTGGAATGGTGTTTAAAAGGTAAAATGATTTGTAGAAGCGTGTCTGAGACACTACTTAGATGCATAGAATGCCATAATAACTGCTTCTCAATCATTTCAGTCGATATTTTCAGAGTCGCCTTGCCTCGCAAAATTGAAAACGCTCAAGTGACAAAAAGAGAATGAGTTACACAAAACAGTATTTTGGTCTTTTTGCCAAACCATGTTTTTCCGTTTCGCTGGATTGGATCAGCTGCAACATCTCTTTTAATATTATTATCGCATTGCGTGCATATAGGGGAATGATATTGAGCACAAGATTGAGCATCATGATGTCATTGTATCAATCTGATTCAGATGCATGGTCGATCAAGCATATAAATATGCTTCCCGGCAGCAACACGAGCAACGTACATGCGCGACTTGCTCACACATATTTGCAGATCGATCAATCACCGAAAAGAGGAGAAGCTGTATGTATTTGTTAGACGTGAGCTCCTTTCTCGAGTTCCTACAACAAGATGGACGGCGTCGTCATCGTCATAATTCCCCACCGCAATTTCTTGTTTCAACCGACGGCTGGTGCTGATTGCAACACAGCCGTCACCACCACCACGTCATGCAGTGGGAAACTTGTTAGATATAAGTAAGCCATGACTTTGGTTTAAATAAATTTTTCACTTTCTGTTCACACGTTAAACGAACAAGTCGTTTTCTTTCTTATCTGAAGATACAATAGGTTATGGGCCTATCGTTTTCAAGCCGAAGCTCTGAAAATTCAAGATGAATTCCGGAAGTCAAGCAGGATCAAGCGGCAGTTCCGTGCAAGGGATTTCAAGTCTGCCAGGAATCGAGCGGTTATCCGGACGAGAGAACTGGGCTACGTGGAAGTTTGCCGTTCAAACGTACCTCGAGCTGGAAGATCTCTGGGAAGCCGTCAAGCCTGCGCTGAGAGAGGACGGAACGTACGAAGCCGTGGAACCTGCGAAGGACCGGAAAGCAAGAGCCAAGGTAATTCTTCTCCTCGAACCGGTGAATTATGTTCACGTAAAGGAGGCGAAAACGGCACAGGAAGTGTGGGGAAACCTGGAGCGGGCGTTCGAAGATTCCGGCCTAACCAGGCGGATCGGTCTCCTTCACAAGCTGGTGAAAACCGATCTGATGAGCTGTTCGTCCATGTCCGAATACGTAAATCGGATAATTTCCACGGCCCATCAACTCAACGGAATCGGATTCAACATTTCGGAGGAGTGGATTGGTGCCCTGCTGCTTTGCGGTCTGCCGGAGGAATACAGGCCAATGATCATGGCCCTGGAAAATTCTGGAATCAGAATCACCGGCGACGCGATAAAGACGAAGCTGCTTCAAGAGGTGCAAATTCCATCGGCTGATGCGGCGTTGTTGTCGAAGGGTAAACGTAACCATGGTAACCCCAGCCACGGCAACGATAGCAACCACAACCGTGGAAATCAATCGAAGCAATCCACATCATCGAAGGGACCGAAATGTAGGAAGTGTCACAACTACGGGCACATTGCGAAGGACTGCAGAAGCACAAAAAAAGGAGACGCTTTCTGCACCGTCCTGTCTACGTTCGAAGCCGCCAGTGATGCTGACTGGTACTTCGATTCTGGAGCCACGACTCACATGACACGAAGCAAGGCTCTGTTGCAGAACGTGAAGCCGTCCAGTGGCACTGTGGTGGCCGCGAACAAGGCCGCTATGAAGATCGAGGGAACAGGAACCGCTGCTCTCAAGCCCGTCTGCAAGGACCAAGGAAGTGAAATATCCGTGAGCGATGTCCACTACATTCCACAGCTGTCCGTGAATCTCCTCTCCGTCAACAAAATCGTAAGTAAAGGTTACTCGATGATGTTCGACAACGCTGGCTGCAAGGTGATGAATTCGACCGGCGACCTAGTGGCTACTGGATGCCACGAAAATGGACTATTCAAGCTGGAACAGCACGAGCGCAGCGGAGCCGGCAAGGCGTTGGCTTGTCCGACGGATGATTCCATGGACGTTTGGCATCGGCGAATGGGCCACCTCAGCGAGGCGAATCTGAAAAAGCTAGCGAGCGGTATGGTGAGTGGCATGAATTTCAATTCAAGTAGCATTAGTGATTGCAGCGTGTGCGCCAAAGGGAAACAGTCCCGATTACCATTTGGCAAAAAGGGTTCCCGAGCAAAGGAATTGTTGGAGGTCGTTCACTCGGATATTTGCGGTCCGATGGAGGTACCGTCGCTAGGGGGTAGCAGATACTACATCCTGTTTGTGGACGACAAATCACGCCGCATGTTCGTATACTTCCTACGAACGAAATGCGAAGGTGAAGTTTTGAGGGTGTTTCAAGCTTTCCACGTGATGGCTGAGCGGCAGACCGGTTCGAAAATCAAAACCATCCGAACCGACAACGGGCTGGAGTATACCAACAGGAAATTCCAGAGCTATTTGGAAAAGTTTGGTATCCGGCATCAGCGAACAAATGACTACACCCCGCAGCAGAACGGTATGGCTGAGAGGGCAAACCGGACAATCGTCGAGCGTGCTAGGTGCATGCTATTTGAAGCAAACTTGCAAAAATCGTTTTGGGCAGAAGCGGTTTCGACGGCGGTGTACCTCATCAATCGATCACCGACTCGCGGTCATGGGATGACACCCGAAGAATGCTGGAGCGGAAAGAAGCCGGATTTGTCCAACATTCGGATCTATGGAGCAAAGGTGATGGTTCATGTCCCGAAACCGAAGCGGCGTAAGTGGGATGCGAAGGCCCATGAATGTCGTCTGGTTGGATTCGATGAAGACACGAAAGGCTATCGTGTATACGACCCGGCAACGAAGACTATATCAAGAAGTCGAGATGTAACGTTCATCAATGAGAGCGACGCCGGTACACCGGCGGCGACAATCAAAAGCAGCAAACCACTGATTATCAAGCTAGACGTAGAAGAGGCGGTATCGTTTCCCAACCCAGAAGAAGCTACCGGCGGGCATCCGACTCCCGCGGATGGTGCAACTGGTTCAGTTAAAGTCGATGAAAGCGATTGGGACGAAGAAGAATTCGAAGAAGCAGCAAGCAACATCAGTAGTTCTTCCACAGATACCGTGACTGACATCACCGTGCTCCCCCCACGACAAACTTCAAATCCACCTCCGTCACAGGTGTTGAGGCGCAGTGGTCGGGAGCACAAACTTCCAGGCAAGTATAGAGATTTTGCTATTTCGAGCAAAGGCTTGCCCTGTTCTCGTTTTTCCCAGATTCCTGCAATCGATGACAACAACCCATTGAATTCCGATGTGGCGAGCGGTGAAGCAAGCGGTTCATCCCTGGGTCCTGAGCGCTCGAGCCAATTCACTGGTGTGGCCTCTCAGCAGCAGAGTGACGAACAAGCCACGATTTCTGACGACCCGACCACGCATCAACAAGCAATGAGTCGAGATGATTCGGACAAATGGAAGGTTGCCATGCAGGAGGAGTTTGACGCTCATATGGCGAACGAAACGTGGACCTTGACGGAACTTCCTGAGGATAGGAAGGCGATCCGTTGCAAATGGATCTACAAAACGAAGCTGGATGCCAATGGAAACCTTGATCGACACAAGGCGCGACTTGTGATCAAAGGGTTTTCGCAACGAAAGGGGGTAGATTATGACGAAACTTACTCCCCGGTAGTCCGTCACAGTTCGCTGCGATATCTGTTCGCCATGGCGGCGAAACACAATATGGAGGTTCAACAGATGGATGCTGTCACCGCTTTTCTCCAAGGTGAACTGACGGAAGAAATCTTCATGGAGCAGCCTCCGCTGTTCGTCGATCGGCGGAATCCATCCCTGGTGTGTCGCCTCAACAAGGCGCTATACGGGCTGAAGCAGTCCAGTCGAGTCTGGAACCAGAAGCTGGACCACATGCTGAAGCAGTTCGGGCTGAATCAAGCGAAGTACGATCCCTGCGTGTACTACCGCATCGAGGGTAGCAGCATGATATTCGTGGCAGTCTACGTGGATGACGTTATGATATTCTCCAATGACAGCGGATGGATTGAGCAAACGAAGGCGTTCCTGAGTGGTCATTTCCGGATGAAGGATCTTGGTGCGGCAAAGAACTGTCTTGGAATCCGAATCACACGGACGGATAGAACCATAGCGCTTGATCAGGAAGCGTACGTAGAAGCGATGCTGGCAAAGTTCAACATGGCGAACTGTAAACCAGCGAAGGTGCCGATGACCGACAAGCTCACGAAGGACATGTCTCCCAAGACGGATCAAGAAGCGAAGCAGATGACCAACATTCCGTACCAGGAAGCAGTTGGAAGCCTGATGTACCTCGCTCAATGTACTCGGCCAGACATTCTGTATGCCGTGAATCAGTTGAGTCGGTACAATTCCAATCCCGGAATGCAGCACTGGGGTGCTGTGAAAACCCTGTTTCGCTACTTGCGCGGAACAGCATCGATGAAGTTGGTGTACCGCAAGGATGGCGACAACAACATCAATGGTTACAGTGATGCAGACTGGGCGGCCGACGTGGACGACAGAAAATCCACCACCGGCTATGTTTTCACGCTGCAAGGGGCAGCTATCTCGTGGTGCTGCAAGCGCCAACCGACGATTGCCTTATCGACCTGCGAAGCAGAGTATATGGCACTGTCTGCTACTGTTCAAGAAGCATCGTGGTGGCAAGGACTCACTGCACAATTCGGAGCGACGGGTCCAATATCCATCAACTGCGACAACCAGAGCACCATTGCGATTGCTAAGAACGGTGGCTACAACCCTCGGACCAAGCACATCGACATCCGTCACCATTACATACGGGATGCGCTGGAACGAAGAATAATAAATATCAAATACATTGAATCGGACAATCAACTCGCCGATGGCCTCACGAAACCATTACCACGCATGAAGCTTGAAAAGAATCGTGAAGCCATAGGAGTCCTAGCTTAAGGAGGAGTGTTAGATATAAGTAAGCCATGACTTTGGTTTAAATAAATTTTTCACTTTCTGTTCACACGTTAAACGAACAAGTCGTTTTCTTTCTTATCTGAAGATACAATAAAACTCTCACATGATCATGTGGGCGAAACCGTCATAGAAACGGGGGGAAAATTGAGGGAGAATCAGTGAGAGAGCAAAATGTCCTACATACAGCTCAACGTTTCCCCTCCTTCTGTTGTTACATAGGACAAATAGACGGATGGGAAGAAGTGACGTCGTGGGATTGAATGAATCAAAACAAAGCACAGCTGGTGTCTCCGATTAGCACACCGCAACAAAATGTCGATTATCAGCGTATTGAGTGCATGTAGGGAAATGATAATTCAGCATCATGATCTTATTGTATCAATCCGATTCAGATCCATGGTCGATGAAGCATATACATATGCTTCACGGCAGCAACACGAGCAACGTGCATGCGCGACTTGCGCACATATATTTTCAGAGCAATCATTCACCGAAGAGCGGAGAAGCTGTATGTATTTGTTTGGCATTGGTTTCCTACAACACAATCGACGGCGCCGTCATCGTCATCATTTCCCACCGCTATTACTTGTTTGCGCCGACGGCTGGTGCCAAAAGCAACACAGTCGTCACCACCCGTCGTGCAGTGGGTAACTCACACACGAACAAGTGTGGGCGAAACCAGCATTGAAACGGGGGGAATATTGAGAGAGAAACAGTGAGAAAGCAAAAAGTCCCAAATACAGCTCAACGTTTCCCCTTTTTCTGTTGTTACATAGGACACATAGACGGGGGGAGTGACGGCGTGGCATTGAATGAATCAAATTGTTGTTGTTCGTGAGAGACTTTAACCCGAAGGTCATTCGTCTCTTCTTCAAATGAATAAAAACAAAGCACAGCTGGTGCTTGCGATTATCACACCGCAACAAAATGAACAGTTCAACTTGAATGATGAAGCAGTTCAACGCACGTGGATACAAAATGAAATAAAACGTGATTGTTTTGTGCTCAAATCAAAATATCCGATGTTACTATAACTGAAACAAAATGACAGAAATGAATGTCCAATGTAACAATTGTTGAAACAGAACGACCTATGTGATTTATCCTATGTACATATTTTTGGTCAAAACGTCCTATCTGATGTTTTTTATAGATTTCAGTGTAATTTCCAAATAAATTGACAAAATTTCATTTCATACGTTGAACTCTATTACACTGCTTCCCTCTACAAGCAACACAGTGGGGAAAAATTGTTTCATTCTGATACAGTTTCAAAATATATTTTCACAACCTTCAAGCTCGATTTACTCGAAATGTGTGAATTGTTAGATAGGCCGTTTTGAAAAGTTACGCGAGAATTTATTTCAATAAAAACTGTGTTAGATTTCCAAATAAATTAGAATTAAAGTTTTTTTCAACAATTAATGTTGTGTGTGGTACAGATTTTGGGTACAGATTTTCAGAATCTCTGGTACAGATAAAAAAGATTTTTGAGCCTACGGTACAGATATAAATGTGGCAACACTGGCTCTTACCCTACTCGTTTCGAAGCCGCACCACAGTACGGTAAGATAGGAAGACACGAAACGGCTCGAACCAAAACCGAAAATTACGGTGCTAATAAAATCCAATATTCTTCGGTATTTTACAACTTGGACATAATTCTTACCTTACATGAGCTTATGTGATGGCCTTTAGCACTGTTTTAGTCCACAAAATGCTATTTTTACATAAAATTTAATGTAAGAATCGTCTTTGTGTTTACGAACTGCACTAACTCTAAGCACAAAACTTTTATGGTAAAAGATGACATTCGCTTCGTCGAATTTGGCATAAAGAACGTTGGCTATAAATTTAGGTTGCGTTGCAAGCTCACTGGGAGCCAGGGTAATCTGTCAAAACAGCGCGCATCGAAAACATCTCCCGTGCGCGAATCCTTTCGATTTGTTTGGATCTGAACCATCTGCTCGCACATTTGGAAATAATCGGTTTTTGAAGAGTTATTTATTTGCAACCTGCTTTTAAATTTGATGTAAGTTTTCCTCAGTAGTTATGCAGTGAATCCGAAACCCTCAGTGATGCGAACAAACGACGAGCAGTCTGCGGACAGGGAGCGGGCTATCCCACCCGAACAAATCGATGTCGAAACCCGGCTGAAGGCGGTCAATCGGGAACTGGATGAAATCGGCGTGGAGTTAAGCCGGCTGAACGCTCGCCGGAAAAAGTTGCTGGAGCTGAAAGAGAAGCTACGCATCCAGAAGCAACAAGAACAGTCCAACATCATCGCCAAGAAGGACTGGGAATCGGAAGAGTTCGGCTGGTCCAAAGAGGTTCGGAGGGTGCTGAAGGAAATTTTTCACATGGCGGACTTTCGGGCACAGCAATTGGCCACGATAAATGCACTGTTGGCCAAGCAGAACGTTTTGCTGCTGGCACCGACCGGAGGCGGGAAGAGTTTGTGCTACCAGCTGCCGGCTGTGGTTAGCAAAGGGATTACGCTGGTCGTTTCACCGTTGATTTCCCTGATGGAAGACCAGGTTTGGGCGCTGAAGAAGCTGGGAATACGGGCGGAGTATTTGTGCGGGACTTCCGAGAAGGAACTGGTCAGCGCGGTGCATAAATATCTGCGGGATGGTGATGATGGAAATTTGAAGATACTGTTCGTCACTCCGGAGAGGATTAACCGAAGTGCCCGGTTTAAGACCGCGCTGCAGAAGTGCTATAACATCAAGAAGCTGGCCCAGATCGCTATTGGTAAGCTTGTTAGGGTAGAATGTTGATTTCACTAGTTTACAGAATAATATAAAATACATGGACTTTGGTGTTAAGGCTTCATCTTCAATACAATGCTGATTTGACAAATGTGGTAAGAAAAATCTAAGCAGAACCCTACAGACGTATGATTGGATGTTTTGGTATTTTATTTGACTCAAAATATGTGTTTTGCAGTGTAGGTTTGAAGTAACTTAAACTAGTGTTATGGACGATCATTTACCCGATTGATATCTTCCAGATGAGGTCCATTGCTGCTCGCAATGGGGTCACGACTTCCGAACGGACTACAAAGAGCTGGGGATCTTCAAGACGCTGTTTCCAGATGTCCCCATTTTGGGAGTAACGGCTACTGCGACGACCAAGGTCATCTCCGATGTTCAGAAGATGCTGCAGCTTAGTGAATGCCTAACGTTGAATGCGCCCTTCAATAGGCCCAACCTCTACTATCACGTGCTGGAGAAGCCCAACGATAAGGAAGAGCTCTACGATCTGTTGGCGGATCTTTTGAAGCGGAGGTATCACGGTATGAGTGGGATTATCTACACGTTTACGGTCAAAGAAACGGCGGAAATTTCGACAGAGCTGCTGCAGCGGGAGGTAAAGGTTTTGCCCTATCATGGCCAAAATATGGACCCCAAGCAGCGTAGCAGAACTCACCAGAAGTGGATCGACAACGAGATCCAAGCAGTGGTGGCGACGACCGCTTTCGGGATGGGTATCGACAAGCCGGACGTTCGCTTTGTGATCCATCACACCATGAGCAAAACGATGGAGAACTTCTACCAGGAAAGTGGTCGGGCCGGGCGGGATGGCAAACGAGCGGACTGCATTTTGCTCTATCGGCTGGCGGACATGTTCCGGATTTCGACGATGTCGTTCTCCGAGTATGGCGGACTGGACAATTTGTACTCCATGGTGAAGTACTGCATCAATGGGAAAGAGTAAGTATTTGGTGGGTAGAAGGGAAATGCAAGATTGGTAGCGATTTAGTGTCTTGGACATCGGAACTTTAGAGACCGAACAGGACCCAAGAAAATGAAATAAAGTCACTTTTTAGAGACTTGGTCACTATTAAAGTCTCTTTTTTTCCTTCATTTGCTTGCAGTGAATTCAGAAGTTTCTTCCAAAATTTCTAGAGATAAAGCTTCGGAAAATCTTCTGCTAGTGTATTATAATTAAAAATATTTTTCTGAAACACTTTTAGGGACCCCTCCAGGGATCTCCAAATATTCCTCCATCAATTCCCACAAAAAATCGTCCAAAAACTGGATTCTGGAACGTCCAAATTTGATTCCGAACAATACTTCATTATACTATTGTGAATATTTTTAACAAGCCAGAAAGAACTTTTATTGGAAGCATCTCAACTACCTGATTTTCTGTTGATTTTGGCTTCCCAGAAGTTTATTATCGGACTCTTAGAAAGATATTTAGTTAACTCTTGGCAAGATTCTTTGTAAGTTTAGTGGACTCCAGATGATTTTAGCATAAGTATTGCACTATCTGATTGTACACACGTATAATAATTTGTAGAGTTCTCTGTATCTATCTGAAGTACCTGATCACTTAATTACACCTTCATATTCCTCAGCTTTTGCAAGGACTTAGCCAGTTGATCTTGTGTGAGAGTCAGGAGTTAGTTTCAAATTGCTGACTTAAATAACGGAAGGGATGGGGGCAACTTTCATACAGCTGTCTGAAAATGTGCCACTTACGAATGTTTGTGAATTGCTTAGTTTCAATGTTATTTTTAATGAATTACAGGCGCGACTTTTGGGTATGTCGGCCAAAGGTATCTGCTGGTTCATTATGAGATTTTTGGAAGGCTTCCATAAACATTCATGTCGAGACAATCCATTTTAGGGCTTCGCGGAATGTTTGTAGAACTTTAAAAGGGGTCGCAGCTGCAAAAAGGTTGAGAACCACTGTTCTAAATGCTCCAGACAATCTTGCGCGTCGATTCCACACGTTCTTCAGAAGTTTCTTCTAAAACCTCTCGAGATAAAGCTTCGGGAAATCTTCTACTAGTGTTTTATAATCAAAAATATTCTTTTGAAATATTTTCAGGGACCCCTCCAGGGATCTCCAAATATTCCTCCATCAATTCCTACAAAAATTTGTCCAAAAACTCCTTCAGCGATGTTACAAGGAATGTTTTTTTTTTTAGAAATGTCTAAAGAAAATTCTTATGTAATTTTCACAAGAGTTACCGGAATTTTTTTCCGGGACTATCGTAGGATTTCTCTGTCGCGCTGTTGTACTTTGTACAACAGATATGATATCATTTTGCAACGAAAATATCTATCGACACCAAACCAAAATGTCCCTCCCCTTGGTTATGCGACCTTGCCGCGATGGGAGGGCATAATCCATTAGCCCATATGATGGAAACCAAAGGCGTAACCTGTAGTGGTGGTATCACATTTTGGCACTTTTTGCTTAAAGCCGCGTCATAATTCATATGGCATAGACGCAATAATATCTCGGATGTGATCCAACGGACATTCTGCGTCATTGATAGAATTGATGCCCATTTCAAATAATTAATCTATTCGAAGTGGACATTAATACTATTGGTGACGTTCAGTTTGCCTTTTGGTAACCAGAATGATCCGTAGCCACTCTTACTATTAGCTAGTTAGATACATCGTTATCATATACGACGTAGGGAATACATAGGAACTCTTAGGAAAATGACTAGTAGATTCACTGAGTAGAAATGAGTGGCGACAATCTTATTTTAATATGGTTTTTACATTGCCACCAGAAATACCTCTTCTGTAACAGCGGTATAAATAATCTAATTCCAGCTTCATTTTCGCAAAATTTACAAGTAGAAAGTAGGCGTTGTGAAGCATTGCATTTGCCACCGAAAAGTGAATCATGTAGGAGACTGTAATAGAAGCCCAAGGTAACTTTACTCTTCAATATTCACTATAAAATGACTATGGAAAGTAAGACGCTGAGATCGATCATTAGGGTACACTTGCTAGTTTCGAAAAATTGTTGAACAGACAAGGAAAGCGACTTTTTTCTTTAAGGATATATGAACGTAATGACCAATAAACACTTTTAACAACAAAAAATAAAATTAACTAGAACTACTACTAAACAGCCTAATTTTGTTAAGGTGATTATAAAACGAAGCCAAAATTTGAATTTTCAAGTGCACAAGACGAGGTATCTGACAACAGATCGCATAGAAAACCAATCAACTTGCTTGCTTCCTGGTGGTGACCAATGGGATAGATTTTTAACGCGGAGCGCTGTTTGGTTCTCAAGTCTTGTGCTCTTGAAAATTTGAGGTGTGGCTTCGTTCTATAATCACCTTAAAACTTGACGACAATTGACATTTAAGACTCTAATCTTACGTAAAAGACAGGAGTAATCAGAATAGCACTTGAATGACAAATTATTCAAAACCATTTTGACTAGACAGTATTAGTAATGACACTACTACACAACTATTTCAAACAAAATCTGATGGAGCTGCTGATTTTCACAATGCTTCCTTTTCTCAGAAGCAAGGGAATATGGGCACTTTTCAAAAACTACCACATCACAATACTAATAAAAAAAACAGTGTTCATGTGGGCGCCATTGCCTAGTCCGTCTGAATATTGGTCCTGGTAGAGGGGAAACTTGGCAAAAGCCAGACCGAGGGTTCAGCCTTGACAAGTTAAGCTGTCAGGCAGCTCCAACTGAATACCATACAAAAAAAAAAAATAAAATAAAATATCTATCGACACCAAACCAAAATGTATTCCCCAAGAATCTTCTTAAGAACAATACTCAACTTTTATATACAGTATGGCCCTTTATAATGCGGTAAAATCAACAAATGTACTTGGAAGTCGCAAAATAATGAACGCACTATATACGGTTCGAGTAAACCACAGCTTAAAATCCGTATTTCTCAAAATCCAGATAACTTAGAAACTTGGGGTCTTCAGTAAAGTTGTTCTGGAAATGAAGCGCTATCTGATGGCACCTCATTCAATTCGGAATTCTTCCGATAGGTGGCACTAGTGGGCATTGAAGTTTTAGTTTTGTTTTGCAGATATTTCAGGATCCTGACCACTTAGAAAGATAGTGGCTTCGGCAAAGCAGTTCAGAAGCTCAAGGGCTATCATTATTTGAGGCAAGAAATAGGATTTTTCCCACCAGGCGGCACTAGTGAGCATGAAATTTTTGTTTTGCGGATACTGCAGGATCTTGACTTGTTAGACAGACATCTTCGGCAAAGTTGTTCATAAGCTCAGGGACCATCATTATTTTACCAAATCTCGAACTTAAAGGATTAAACAAAGAAAGCATTTGAGCTACTCCCAGGTATCATTGATAGTTGAAAAGAGGGTTATAAACAAAATGTTAGCTGAATAAGCTGTTATCCAGCTACCAATGTTACTTGGGCTGAACAACTCTGCCGAAGACGACATCTTTCTAAGTGATCAGGCTCCTGAGATATTTGCAAAACAAATGTTTCATGCTCACTAGCGCCGCCTAGTGGCAAAATTTATAATCAACTAGCTCGAACAATGATAGTCCTTGAGTTACCGAACAACTTTGCCGAAGACGCCATCTTCCTAAGTGGTTCCTAAGGATCCTGAGATCTGCAAAACTAAAGTTTCATGCTCACTAGCGCCGCCTAGTGACGAAATTCCGAATTTCTTGGCTAAAATATTGAGAGCCCTTGAGCTACTGAACAGTTTTGCCGAAGACGTCATTTGTCTAAGTGGTCAGACTCCTGGGATATTCGCAAAACCAAGGGTGTTGTACAGAGTACAACGCGCGACTACTCGCGTTACAAAAATTCGCGCGACAACCAAAAGGTTAAATATTGTTCCACTGTCACTGAATTCTACACTCCAAAGATTTCAACTGGAGTCTTTCAAGAAAACTCACAAAGGATTATTCCAGGCTTTTGATGATATAAGTTCAGTTTTTTTTTTTATCCAGGAAACCTTAAGATTCTTTCAGGAATTTCTACGCTGATTTGATTTGTAGTTATTTATTCAACCATTGTCGTATTCGTATTGCTTTAAGTATCAAGTCCCAGTTTCTCCCAAGACATCCATGGATTTTTCAGAAAATTTAAAATTCTTCCATGAATTCCTCAATAAATTCGACGATTCATGATGAAGTTTCAGAAATTTCTTCAACAATTCATCCAGGGAGTGCTTCTGCAGCTCTTTAATCACTTCTCGAATGATTTATGAAATAGAATCTCTATGGACTCTTTTAAAGATAATTAGCATCTTACTACAAACTACTACAGCATTTTCCATCAATTCTATACAAATTGTTTCAGGGATTCCATCCGTTGTTTTTCAAGGTATTCCTCCTAAAAATCCTACAGGATACATCCAGAGGTTTGATTGATTTTTTTTAAATACCAACTTGTTTGTTTCAGGGTTTTCTCCTATTATTTCTGAAAAAAAAATGTTTGGAAATTCTCTGGAAGAGTTTCTGTATAAATTCATTCGAGACTTCCCACGGAAAGATATCCTTTAAGAAAAATCGAATTAAAATTTTGAAGAAATCATATACAGTTTTGAAGGAAATTCCTTCGATTCCTTCAAAACTTTTGGGCGGCATTACTGCAGCAAATATCCATAGATTTATTCATTAATTACGTACTGCAAGAGTTCTTCTATAATGTAATCCAGTTGCTCATTTAGAAAACAATCCTGTTATTATTGCTGATATTGATCCGTGACACATTAAAAAAAAACCCTTATGCATTTTGTTAAACACTTTTCAACTCCAAGCATTCCTTTCGTGGCCCAGGAATCTTTCGAAAATTCACCCTGACACTCTTTTATGAATCTTTCCATTCTGCCCTGAGATTTCCAGGAGTTTTCTTCGGAATTTCTCCAAAAATTGCATGATCGTAGGATATTTGAATTTCTTCAAAGAATTTTGTGAAGGAAAACTTACAGGAAATAAATTTCTTCAGTAAAATTCCAATGAATGGCTTCCACGAATTTCTCAAGGGTTTATTATGAGAATTTCTACATTGATTCCTCGATGAAATTGTTTAAACACTAGTCAACGCGAATCTTTTGTCTCGTCGACTTCTACGAGTTTTTTTCTCAGGTTTTTTTTTTCAAATTAAATAGTTCAGCGTTTGAGTTAGAAATTTTAATGAGATTTCTTTAGTGTTTTCCTCTGTAAGTGCTCTTAAAGATTCTCCTAGGATTGCTTCCGGTAATATTCTTCAAGAGTTCTCAAGAAATTTTATGATGTTTTCCTTCTTCAGAATTAATTTAAAAATTCTTCAAAAACCCTTTCACTATATAAATACATTGGGAATATATCGCCTATGCCTCCTCATGTAATATTGGCTAAAAATGATTACACTAGAAGTTTTCATTGTTGACTTTGAATTAACTCTTCCAAGGATTCCTGTAAAAACTCCGCCAAGAGATTTCTAGAAGTGTTCATTGTTGACTTTGAATTAACTCTTCCAAGGATTCCTGTAAAAACTCCGCCAAGAGATTTCTTAATATTTTCTTATCAATGATGCCTTCTAGAATTTCATCAAAGATTCGTTCAACAGTCACTCCAGTAAATTTCTCAAGCATTTTACTAGGAGTTTGCAATACATTTCTTCAGAGATTACTCCAGGAATTCTAGCAGACATTTCTTTATACTTTCTACAGATTTTTTCCAAACATTTTTCCTGAAATTCCACTATGATTTTTTCTTTGGATAATCAGAACTTCTTTAGTCACATTTTCAGTAAAGCTTACACAAGTGTTATGGCATTTATTTTGGTAATTCTTCAGCGACTTCTTCGATGATTTCTGCAGAAATCCTTTCAAGGAAGTATTTACGGAATTTCACCATATATTCAAGGTAGGATTTTTTCAGATTTTGGTTTTTTATTGATTTTTGTCTAAGATTCTTCAATGAATTCTAGTAAAAATTTCTCCAAAAATCTACCAGCCATTCATGGAAGATTTTTTCTGGTCTATCCAAAATTCCTGGGATAATTCCTCCAACTATTCCTACCATGATTTCTTCTGATTTGTCAATGATTTTTTTAAAGGATATCTCCAGGAACTAGTTCTATGCTTTGTTCAGAGTTTAATAAAGCATTTTTTTTTTGACGTAGGACTACGTCTTTGTTTTCTATATTGGGGTGCACTTTAAAAGTACACGCAAAAAAATTGTGCGGTAAAAACTACCATTTTAGGGGGTTAACTTAAGCGCTCGCACCGGCAATTTTCAGCAGACCAGAAATGCGCTTGATTTTACCATGTCTGTAGTTGGAATCAGATTGTTGTAAATTATTTCTGTCAAATGTACCAGTAATGCCGTTGTGGTGTACCGTAAACATAGTAAATTGGTCTGAATTTCCATGGTAGTTTTAAGAATGGGCGTAGTCAGCTAAAATAGTTATTTTTACCACAGAATTTTTTCCCGTGTACGGAAAACGAGACATGTAACGAAATTAGGGGAGATTTTGAACGTTAATAACTCAGTTGTTTATGAATCAATTATTACGATTTTAGTATCATTCGATCAGAAATGTATCTACGCATCGTTAGTAATATATCCGATAAGTGAATTTTGTTGTTTAACTATTGAAAATTTGATAAATGTTGACCCCTTTCTTATCCAACCAATCACGTTCGAGCACTTTTCGACGGTGTCGCTTCCACTATAAAAGCAAACGGGTCCCTGCTTCTTCCCTCAGTCTTCTTTTTGCGGTCGGACTGTGAACACGGTCGGGCGAGTCATTCTCGCTTTGCTTTTGCACCCGCGTCACAGTCCAATTTGTGTCGTCGGAAGAGGAAGACGCAAGATTGATTTGCGGCGGCGATGACGATGGCTTGGGCGCTTCTCCGAGCGGCAAACTACTGCTGCTCGGAGAAGCGTCCAAGCCATCGTCATCGCCGCTGCAAATTTATCCGCGATCCCAGATTCGACTCGTGATCCTTGGTCCAGCAGCAAGCCCGTTAGGAACCAGAAACCAGAAGCCCCCAGAGTTGCTGATCCGAGGAGATGCTGCTAATCGAGCGTCGGACTGGTGAAATCGCTCAAGCTTTCAAGAGTGAGCATCGTTTCCTGATTTCGACTTGTGCCCGGGGATCCAATACCCGTTGCTGTTGTGCGCCATCCACGTCACGAACCATTCAGCTGGTTCGTCGTATAAGCAAATTCCCCGTTTGACCATGGCAATCAACTGATAACATCCCGTAGTGCTATTTATCTGTAACCGTATCGAGGCTAAGAAAGCCATCGGCCCTTGTCAGGGCCATCAAATTTGTGGAAAAGAGTTGAAAGAATAATTTTTCCGACCTTATTACATCTTTTATTCCTCAATCAATCTCACAGTTTCGTACAAAATTTAATTTGTCATGAATAATTGATGGCACGACAATTTGAGACTATTCTTGGACGCTGCTGCTGTGCCGTCGGGGTGAGTGCTCAACATTTCACAACGATTGTAAACTAGAGTGGCATTTCCAACAGTGTCTTTGATTTGCCGAGCATTTCGATTATGAAAATGATCACATGTAACAACATTGCGACATATTTAGAATGGTTTTCAAGAGAAATTCTGATTGAACAATTTTCATCATTTTGGCACCCATTAATCAGAAATTCACTTTCATACCAAAGAAAACTATTGATTATCAATAGCTAACTAGAGAATATTTAGTAAATGTCAAGCATTCCATCTATTCATGTTTGATCAATTTCTCACGCATTATCATTTTTTGCAATTTGCAAGTAATTCTAAGCCCAAAACATTATTGGCACATACCCATTTTCCAGATTGATCGACTAGAAGAGAAGAGCACGAATGGGAGGAGCATCATCTGCTAATCTAAGGGATTAAAGCATGCTTCCTTCGCCGGATTCGGTTTCATTCCATTTTTGCTTTCGAGCTGGTAAGAGCTTCTCCGAACCTGCTTAGCGAGGAGCACCTCGTAGCCAGAAGCCTGCTGAGCTGTTGATCAGCATCTGGTTTATGAGATTTCGGCTCGTGATAAACTCATCTGTGGTGCAGTCAAGAATCAAGCCCGTTAGGCATCATTACTACTATTATTAGACAAATCGAGCTTTCGGCTTGTGGTATCGCACAAGATTTCAAACTTAAGCTACGTTTTCAGATTTCGACTTCAGCCGTGTGATCTAATACCTGTTGCTGATGTGTGCCATCCACACCACGAAACATTCACCTGGTTCGTCTTATAAGCAGAGAACTTATACAAATTTCTACACTTGCGTTGGGGATTCTTCGTTTAACCATGGCAATCAACTGATAACATCCTGTAGTGCGATTCATCTATGACAGCATCCGAGCTAACAAAGCCTTTGGCTCTTTTCAGGGCCACCAAATGAGTGTAAGAGAGTTAACAGAGTAATATTTCAGACTTTATTTATCACATTGCCAAGTGATGAATAATATTTCTCTCAAACCATAGGATCAACAAAGCGATGACTGAAGCTTTCATTATAATCCTCGAATAACTTCCTATAGACACATTGCTGTTAAATATTCTTTAATTAGAATTACTTTGATTTTGCTTCAGCATGCTGAACAAGCCTCAATCACTACTGTTCTTTCCAATGCTACCTTATATTTCATAGGAGGTTACTAATATAATTTCAAAATGATCATACAACCTGAAGTGAAATTTCACATTTTCATAGATAAATATGACGAATTCATCGGATAAAGATAATGTATATTTGGGACATGATTAAACGTACACTTGGCTGCAAATCGTTATATGCATAAATATTTACGAAAGTTTCGAGCACTGAAAACAGTATGAAGTCAAAACGAGCAACAAGAACGACATCAAATTCAGTTAAATTAACCATCGTGGTCCTACGTCACCAGTTCGTACAACCCCATAGGGATGTACCCTTATAGTTTTTCAAAAAACCAAGACATGTCTCTATGATTTCTTCCATAAGTTTCTGCGAGAATTCTTCATATGAAATCTGCGGATAATACATGAATTTTCAGTGTTTCTCCTGGATTCACGGGTTTCTTAGGATTTCTTTCAGATTCCAACAAGGAATTTCTTGAGATTTACCTTTAAGAATTACTCCCCAGCTTCGTCCTAAGATTTCTTCAGGAATGTCTCCAGTTATTCTTTGAACAATTTCCCAAGGTGATCTCCAGAGAATTTTCCAGTCATTATTCAAGGCAAATGTCTAGTAAATTTTCCAGATTTGATGAACTGATGAAGCTTGTGTAAGTTGTAAACTATCCCTTGATCAACAAAGATCTCTGAATAAAAAATCCTGGGCTGTTTTAGAAGAATTCCTATACAAATTGATCATTTTAAAAAAACGCCCAAATTTCTGTATAATATCCTGCAGAATTTTCTGGAGAAATTCCTTCACATCGGACAAAATCCGTAAAGAAATTTGGGTAGTAAAGGTTGGAAAAATTGCTGTGATAACTACTGTCATATTAACTGGGGTGCAACCTCAAACAAACTTTTGGAGATCCCATGATGAGAATTTTATTCAAGAAATTAATCAAATATCCTTTGGAAGAACTACAGAAGTAATTCTTAGAAGACAAGCTGAACAAATTCCTTGGGGGCTTCCTGATGATGAAATTTCAGGAGAGATTTAGTAGAAGCTATATTCATAACTAAATACTGGACTCGGAAAAAATGAGAAACACAAAAATGATCACCAAAAATTCATTTTAAATCGGATACTTCTCAAATTTTAAGGGATTAACGCAATATTACATCGCTGCTAAGCGGTCTGAAGTGTAAAAATGCTAACAAACTTGCATCTTGTTACCTTTATTCATAGAAGAGAGGATCGATGAAGAAAAATCGATCATGCGACTTACGCCCTTATTCTAGCACACGCTTGAATTATTAGCTACACGGTAAAAAATCAGCACGTTCGATTGAATAGATTGATCACTTGACTCAATTCAAAACACCAATCACCATGATTTGAAGGGTTCTAACCTTGGATTTGCTCTACTGTTTCTAGAACTAGATTCTGAAGTGAAAAGTCATTGATTTTGAACATCATGTCTTTTCTATGAAAGCAATCATTGACAGCTCGTTGTAGAAAGTGATTGAGATCAATTCAACCCCTTTCAACAGATGCGAGTTGGTGTCGAGGTAAGACACTAGACTTGCACTCTGAAGATTGGTGGTTCAAATCTGGGTCAGGCGGAAATGTTCATTTAACTTTTTTTTTTATTTCAAATCAAAACATGCAACGTTGAATTCAAGTGCTGTTACCTTGAATTTGTCAAGATTCAACAGTAGTGCAAATCCAAGTGCAGAACTATTGATAGCATGGTGCTTATTTTTTACCGTGTATGTTTTGGCATAATTTATTTATTGAATTTCTTCCCAAGCTGAATGCTCGTACATTTCTCTTTACACTGCTCATGAGATCTTGGCGAGGCTTTGCCCATCTTTCTTGCACAATTTCTCCCAGGTTTTCTTCAACGCTTCATTGGCTTTGAATGTTTTTTCTACTTTTCTTCAACTTCTTCTTCATTATCGCCTAAAATTTTTCGATCGGACGAAGTTCTGGTGTATTTGGCGGGTTCGCCTCCTTCGGGACCACATTAACGTACTTCGCTTCGTGCCAATCCATTACAGGCTTGGCGTAATGGCACGAAGCGAGTCCGGCCAGAACAGGTGAGAGCGGAGGAAGGGCAACTAACGCTCCTCTCGATAAATCTACCTGTTTATGGTTCCGGTTGTAATGCACAACTTGCTGCACCGTCTGCTCTCGCCATCGCCTGCCACAACAGGTACTTCTTCGCGAAATTGTTCATTCTTCTCTTCCGGAACTTTTCAGCAACCTCCATGCAGGACGTACCGACAAAAAACTCGAGGCTGGAGATTTGTCTGGTGTCCGCCTGGCTTGATCAGCCACTCACGGTACAGCTTCCGCGCACGCAATTTGGCAAGCGTGTTTTGCTTGTCAGTCCAGTTTGGCGCCTTCTTGCCCTTAAAAATGCGTAGCCCAGCCTGCTTCATGGTCTGCTGCACGAACCACTTCGGACGAATTGACCTTTTTGGTCACGTATCGGGTGGAAAGGTTCGGGTTATTCTTAAAGTACTGCCTTATCTGCCGCGCCCTCTCTGGGTATTCTGTTTTTGGGTTTCGGCTGCTTCCAGCGCGCCGCTCGATGTTCTTCGTCTTCTGGAACATCTTCACAACGCGGGATGCGGTGGAATGGTGAATTCCAAACCTTTTTCCGATCCATCTGTGCGACTGACCAGGATTATCGATCACCGCGCCCAAGATTTGCTGGCGTAGCTCTTCTTGTTTCGAATGCATTTTTTGAACAACTTGACAGATCGCGACATATCACTCAAAACTAGTATTACCCAAAATTTCATTAATTTTTACCCACGCGATAAAAATTACACTCAAAATAAAGTGTGGCATTTTTTCCGAGTCCAATTTTTACTTGATAAATGTTTATAATAATACTTAGGAGTAAGCGTGGATTGATATGAAAATGCCTGAAAAAAGTCGTAGATTTTTTTTAGAAAAATCCCTTAACGAATTCCTTTTTTCTGTAATGAACCTTTGATGTTCTTGAAAGAACTCTTATAGGATTCTTTGGAAGATCTCATAGAGTGATGATTAGTGGAAAAATATCTGGAGGAAAACGCATGACATTTTTTTCAGAGTAATCTCTATGAAAATTACTGTAGGAAGTACCGTTGCAGTGCTCTAGGATTTCCGGTAGAAATACCTGTATACACTACTTAGAAAATCATTGGAAGAATTTCTGTGAACAATGGTAGAGTAATCTTCAAAGAAATTTTTGGCAATCTCTGGAGAAAAGATTTCTGGATGGGTTCAAATAAATCTCTGGATAAATCACTGGAAGAATTCCTGAAGCTATTGCTCGAGGAGTCTGAAAATAACTTTAGAATAAACTGTGTCGCCTAAAAGTATCTGAAGTATTCTCTGCAAATGAAATAAGGAAAAAGCTAGATATCATTTTTGATTGGAATAAAGACTAGAAGTCATCCTTCAAAATCAGACTTTTTGAAGACAGGCATGTAAATAGTGACCAGATCTCTAAAAAAAGACCTGCTACCAGGTCTAGAAAAGATTATCGAATGCTAAGTGACGAAAGCTGCTTTAATAGAGATAGAAAAAATAATAATATTCGAATGCCATTTTCAGCTGCCGTCGAGTGCTGATTTCGCGCCACTTCGCCGAGGTTTGGGATGACACACACTGTGACAAGCTGTGCGATCGATGCTTCTTCAAAGACAGAGTGCAGCTGCCCGAACAGGACATAACCGGGCACTATCAAACGTTGCTGGCCATCATTCGGCGGGCGCAAACCTTGCAAACCAAGCTGACCGCGTTGAAGCTGGTGGACGCCTGGTATCACAAAGGTAGCCCTAAGAACCGGTTGGAAACGCCTCCACCTCTGTTGGATCGATTCATCGGGGAGCAGATCGTAGCGCATCTTCTCGTGAACGGGTATCTCAAGGAGGACTTCCAAATTACTCCTTATTCGACCTTCAGCTACATCGTGAAAGGACCGGCCATCCCCAGCAGCGATAGTTTTCGCTTCCAAGGGGCTCGAGTACTTCGAATCCCGAAGGATTCTCTGAAGTCGATAATGAGAAATGATCCGGCGAACTCCACGACAATAACTGAAGACGTTGAACTGGTATCCGTGTCTTCCAACGCGAGTTTTGTCAGCAATAGGAGCGCAGTTAGCACGAGCACTCCAAAGCGAAAAGCCGTCGATTGTAGCGATCGAGAAGAGACCAGCTCGATGAGAAGCGAAGCAAGTGAAATCAGTTTTAGCAGTACGCTTCTAAATGGTCACAGTCGAAAAGAGGGACGAAAACGACGGAAAAATGGTTCCACCAGTAGCAGTTCGAACGAAATCAAGGAAGACCTAAATGCATCGAAGAGCTTCAATGAAACAACACTCACTGCTAAAAACGCTTCCAACAGCACGATAGACAAAGCAGAAGTCGACGACGATGAGGATGTGCAGTTCGTGCCAAACCAGGATGAAGTCATCGTAATTTCCTAGAGTTTTGCAACACGTTTAGTTTTTAATGATTTGAAAATGTTATTCTATTTTCATCGTATGAAATGAACCTGATGGAACTTACATCGCCAGATAGGGCGTCTTACAGTTGAGAGCATTGTTCCGAAAGTGTCCCAGGCTTTGGGTTGCCATCTGCCGGTGTCGTCGCATTGCTTCATGAATTTCCTGGGGAGTGATGGGTTTTACGCCGTCGACGCCTCGACCGTGGGTCACCTCAGGGCATAGGTGGAGCATTGCGTGGGATGTGCCTGGAAAAGGGGAAGATTGATTAGCACGTACTGTAACTGTATTCTCACAGACAAACAGACGTAACACTTAGAACAAATCGCGATCAAAATCATAGTCGCGATAACGTATACGCCCTATGCTAACATCACTGTGTTTGGCCGATGGGCCAACAGGTGGCGGCAGTGTGTAAACGTCAACGTCAGCTTCATGAACAAAACCGATGCGACCGCTGCGGGTGGTGGATTGACCACCCACCATATATTTGAATCGACCGTTAAAAAGGTCGATGGACATTGATAAGAGTGTGGCGTCTATTTGTCTGTGGTCTTACCAAGACTGATAGCGACAAGTGTCTAACATTTTAATCATCTAGAGACCTCATTATTCAAAAAAGAAACCTAAAATATATTTGATCATTTTAGGGGTCGTCCATAAATGACGTAGCTTTTTAGGGGGGAGGGGAGTATTCACGAATTTGTGACGAAGTGTGACGAGGGGAGGGAGGGGTCCTAGCTAGTGGACGTAGCATTTTGAATCAAGTCCGCAAAAAGAAAGGCGCTGACTAAACTTGGGTTATGAAATTATGATTAAGCTTCAAAACATTCATATGACAAGATTGAAAAAATATCTATGAAACTTTAGATTTTCTTGATAAATGCAATCAAACAGATGTTTTGAAGCTTTAAATAATTATGTGAATATTATATTATATTCGCGTCTAAATTAATAAATTTATAAATAAACAAAATAAGTTTAATGAATTGAATAAAAATCAATGCTCTAACTACTGGAGTACATATTTTTTGCCATTTGTTAACATGACATAAAGTCACCCGTTTTAGTTTTATCCATATTTTCTGGTGGGGCTTTATTTATTCAAGAAAATACAATATGCTCTTCTTGGCAAATATTACATTTAAAGCAAGATATTTATTCCGCGAATTATGCCTTCAATGTTGCAGGAAATCTCCACCCAATCAACTCATCATTTGTTTTGATACATCAATGCTCTTGATGGAATAGCCTGAATATTAATGAGGATAATAGATTCGAGTGTTAACTAAATTACCCTATCATTAAATTTTGTTATTAATTCGGTAATTTGAAGAATTTTTATTATTCAACGGTTTCATTATAGGTTGTGTAAGATTATTCAATCGCTAAAATTTTCTAAACATTCCAAATATTTCAAGTGTAATCTTTTATGTTTCTGGCCACTGTTTGCTAAAATGATTTGAAATTGGATAATATTAACGATGATTCATTTCAAGTTTATATATTTTCTTGATCATCTTTATTGAAATCTATTTCCTAACAACGAATAATTTAAAAAAAAACAATCCTCTAATATAACGAAATTTTTGTTAAATATATTATAAAATATATTGGACCCTAACTCGACAGTAACGAGCTTCATCAATCAAATCAATTATTTTTCACATTTTTTAAAGTAAACTTGTTTTTTATGGTAAGAACAGCAATAGTAATATAATTTAGTCTATAAGAAACTGGAAACCGAAACCAAGGAAAATGTTTATTTAAACCTTTTTCTAAATTACTTTTGAGCGCTACTGTATATCAAACTGTTAGAATAGATTATCCTTTCATTTCAGTCAGTATTGTCGCGCGCCCACCAAATCGGAACGCGCGTGTGGGACACGCGACGTGTGACTCGTTCCCGACATAACTGTCATAATGACATGCATGGCGCTGCATTCGTACGATGTTTATGAACACAGCGCACTATTCAAATATTAGTCGCGACGTTTGGAGATTGAGAAAAATTATATTAAAAAAAATGTTTGTCCTTATTTCTGTCGGATCCATAATAATTAATGTCAAACTTTGTATTGAACTTCTGAATTCCAATTTTTTTGTTTCAACCCAAAACAAATAAAAAAATATAGGGGGGTGTGCTCGATATGCTACGTATTTTCCAGGGGGGAGTACCAGCATTTGTGACGAAATGCTACGAGGGGGGAGGGGGGTGTAAAAAATCAGTGAAAAAATGCTACGTCATTTATGGACAGCCCCTTATGGCAAAGTTAAACTTTGAAAATCTGCCTAATACGCCTAAACGTAGGCAATTTTCTTTTAAATAATCATTTGAGAATAAACGGTTTTATGAGCAAAACATTATACTTGCTGTGTTGTATGATATCAAAAATGAGTTCAGTAGTTCATATTTCGGCTTACACAACACTTTAAACACTCAAAGTTGACATGTAGGCATTGCACCAGTGGATTGTTTTACACCGACATTTCCAACTGTATTGCTTAGTCCTACAAAAAGTGTGAATATTTCTTTGCAAAACCGACCAAAAAAAAAAAATACTTCAAAATCATCATTATAAATCTATAAACTAGAAAACATGGAACGTCTGTGGTGTCAGCAAAACCGTCAGCATCCTTGGGATGGTTTTTGGTACCGACCTGATCAAATTCGCCCCACTGATCAATTTGCCCCCCGGATTACGGAACTTTATCGAAGAGTTGCATCAAAATAGCAAGCAAATTGCTTAAAAAAGACCTGGTACTAGCCCTGAATATTACTTCGATTAATATTACCTGACGACGTCACCCGACTGTACGGTTCCACGGTCCGATTGGAAGAATTCAACCTCGTCAGAATGCAGAAATCCACCAGCACCGCAATCGTTTCATGGGCCAAGTATGACAGCGTCAGCAAGCAACTCTGCGAGATAATCACATCCTCCGGAAAGTTCAACCACGTCCTCATCCGGTTCTTCATCGTATTCGTGTTACGGTGCATAAACGAAGTCCTCCGCGCCAAATTGAACTCCTCGTACTGCTTTCCGGCCAGAATCTGCGAGATGCGATCCGCCCGGAACAACCTCCGCACCTTCTCCTCGTCAAACTTCTCCGCCACGTCCCGATCCGAGTCCTCATCCGATTCGTCCAGATTCGAGCCCAAATCCCCCAATCCCGAGAACCGATCCCCGTACAGATCCTTCATCTTCTTCTTCACGAAGGCCATGTCCCGGAAGTACTTCTGCAGCCGCGCCACCCGAACCGGATTCTTTCTCATGATGTACTCAAAGTCCCTCCGGGACAGCACCGGAGAATTCTGCCGGGACATGGCATGATCAATCGCTTCCTGCATGATTCCTCGCAGTTGATGCAGGACGATCTTCTCCACCAGAATAACCGATTCCCGAAGCGGTTTCTCACAATCCCCATACCCTCGCATGATCTGCGAGATTTCATCGAAGAACACCGGCACGTAGTCCCCATTGGCCCCGTCCAGGCCATTCAGGATGCTACTTCCGCTTCCTGCTGTTCCGGGGGTTGTTGCCGAGGGGGTGCCCAAAGTAGTCAGATTAGCGCTCGGATTGATGGCGATGTTGATCGACGGTCGACCCAACTTTTTCGAAGCGCCTTCGCGGGAGGACATTGTTATCACTTAACGTAAAAGCTTAAAAATTGTGTACTTTTTATAATAAACTTTTTTAGTTACTGCACTTCCATTCAATTCGAACGCCGATATGACACTAATCCTTTTTGACTTTTGTTTTGATTCGCTGCTTCGGTGGTGCCTAACGGGTTTAATCAAAATAGAATCGTTGCGGCAGTTGACCTTATTCTAGTACTGCGTTGAGTCTTGTCCCACAAGAAATTATAGCACAGATGCTTTATGCCAACCGTGCTGATATCGTTCAACAGCTGTTACAGCCCAAGATAACTTGTTTATAAATAAACTCCCGTCCTGTGTGCAAGTGCAGTGTTTCTACATTATTTTGTAAAGTTAAGTTAAATCATGCTTTTAAAGTTATTGAGTTAGTTTAATTGCTTCATTTTGCAGTGGCCATCTCCTAAATTACAAGGTTAAACCTTACATTGATCATTACGAACCAGAATTTCGACGCCCCGTTCGACCCATTGAATCGGACCAATTTCTGTTCTACCGTGAAGTGGTGTCATTTTTAACCAAACAATTTCTTGCAGATGGATTCGGAATTTCACATGTGCCGACTGTGCCTGGACCGAGTTGACCCGTCAGCAGTAGTGATTCTCAACGTGGAGGAAAATTTGGTTGAAACGATTTTTCAAATTACCACCGTCCAGGTGAGGATAATTTATTCGTAGCTTCACGTGGGGTAAGACGGAGCAAGATAAGCACCCATCAATTTTTAGACTATTTGAATGAATTTTATAAAACAAAATAAAACCATTCATGATTGAATTGAAGTTTATTCAATTACGGTGGTCGCCCATAACCTGTTGATGTTACAGAACTTTGGAGACGAAGAACAAGACACGAATGTAACAGGAACAATAACGTTTATTGAAACACACGTCTGGTGTGATTGGTAGTAGAAACAGGAATAATAAAAATATATAACAACCCTAGTTGCTAGTTCCAATTTACTCCATGATACGGTTGTCAGGGACGTAGCAGGGTTGTTGAGATAGGGTTCACGATTGCTTCGTTTTTCAACAATTTACAATAGCCTCAGGATTGAATTTTCGACATTATTTTAGTGGTAAGCCACTACAATACATGATGGTAGGTGCCAAGTTATATACCATTCAATAAGGTTGGACTCCTTCCTATCCGATATTCAATTAGAGTTTTTAAACTTAGCATGGGCTATTGCACAAAAATGACGCATCCTTCAATTGTCGAGAGTTACTCTGGTCACGTCTAAGCCAAAACTGGAAATCATGACTAGCTGAATACGTACTTGAGAAAGTTGCAGAGACCTTCCCTTTTTACATATAACGTGGCAGCACAGAATGTTCGACTTGAATGGGATAGACAAATATGTATAGTCAATGTTCAGTTCTTTGTTATATGAGATGGACCTGGGAATGACTTCAAAAATGTTTGGGTATATTATCGAGTTTATTGTATCTTCGATAAGACTATCGAGCCCGTCATATTTTGGACATCATATTTTATCTCTCAAACTCGATAGCATTTCGCAGATTATAGCAAACAGCCAATAATTAGGTACTGCATCAAGGGGTAGGGGAAAAGCTCCAGCAAAACTTATCAATTGTGGAATACGCGTCTACAGGTGGCCGTGATAACTATAACCCGAATAAAACGTACGCGGATTCAATAATTAAAACTATACTACTTTATTAAAAGGTACCGGTACATAGAATGGTATTACTCGAGTAGGCGGAAGTCGTAATGACATTTTTATACAAAACTGACATGGCATCAGTCGCATGACAGTCCAGCTCTCAGGATAGAGCCCAGTGGTAAAGCGAGGAGTCATTCGGTATAAGACCGTGCTCCCAGCTCTGCTCCATTCACCCCAACATCTCCCCCGTTAAAACTGACGGTACACGTCGAACCGCGCAGGCATCCTTCTAATGCGCGAAGAACGTCGAGGCTGTTGTACCATAGATGTGCTTGAACTTGATGACTCGATGTTGGAGGCTACGGTTGAAGCTTGCCTTGTGTGGTTCGAAACAACTGGATGATGAGTAGTGTCTTCAGGCGGAGGTGATAGCGAAGGAACACCCATCATGCCAATTGCGTTCGACCTCGGCGTATTTGTAGAGACAGATGAGGCAGACTTGCTTGGTTCCTTAAAGTTCCATGCTGATAGCAGGACATCGAGAGGCAGAGGATTTCTAGGCTTGATTGACTCAGATGTACATTCAGAGTCTGTTGAGGTACGGCGTCTTAGCTGGTTTACGTGTGAGCGAACCAAATTACGTTTTTCAGTCCACACGTTGTACATAACTTTCCCAATTCTTTCCAAAATCGTTCCTGGTACCCATCTCCAGATGTTTTTGCTATACAGCTTTACGTAGACCTGATCGTTCGGTTGAATTGACCGGCGGTTTGCCGATTCTTCTCCTACTTCTTCTTGATGACGTTTTGATGGTGGCCGCAACAGTTCTAAATTGGTTCGGATCTGTCTACCGAACATCGCTTCCGCTGGTGATGCACCGTTAGGTGCCGATGGGTTCGGTGTGCTCCTGTAGGTCAACAAGAACAGGTCCAAGGCTTCTTGCATTGACCCCTTTCCCTCGCGAATCTTCTTCGTTGCACGTTTGAACGTGTCTACAAACCGCTCCACCTGCCCGTTGGATTGGGGATGGAACGGTGCGGTGGTGATATGTTGAATGCCGTTAGTGCAGCAAAACTCGGCAAACTCCGCACTAGTAAACTGAGTGCCGTTATCGGACACTAGTGTTTCCAGCATTCCCAGCCGAGCGAAGAGACTGCGAAGAATCCTTATGGTAGCCGGGGCAGTGATCCGGGACGTTTGCACTACTTCCGGCCACTTGGAGTGTGAATCTACCACCAGAAGAAAATATTCACCGTCAAGAGGTCCTGCATAATCAATATGCACGCGTTGCCATGGTCGTTCTGATTTCGGCCAAGGAACAGGCGCGGCTTGCGCTGGAGACTTAGCAACCCGTGCACAGTGGGGACACGCTTTCACAAAATCTGCTATCTCGTTGTCGATGGAAGGCCAATAGACATACGCCCGAGCAATGGCCTTCATCCTTTGAATTCCAGGGTGTCCTTGATGTAGTTGTTCCAGGCACCGTTTTCGCAAAGCCTTCGGAATGACGAGTCTCTCACCAAAAACTAGGCAACCCTGAACAGTTGTTAGCGAATCTTGACGATTGTACAGCTTGTGCAACTCACGATCTGCGGTTGACGGAGGCGCTGTCTTCCAACCTTCCTCGATGAATCTCAGTGCTTTTCCAAGGTCAGCGTCCTTTTTGGTGCCTTGCTGGACATCGCTAAAATTGAGTGGCAGAAAGTTAAGCGAGTCAAAAGCTACTGACCTTACATCATCCTCAAGCGAAATGGCTGCTATGACGTAGTCTTCGTCCGGTTTAGCGTGTTGGTTTATGAGACGAGACAAAACATCAACCTGGCCAAACTTATCCGTGGCCACATATTCGATCGTGAAGTTATACATGAGCAACATCAATGCCCACCGCTGCAGCCGGTTGGCTGTATCTGAGAGAGACTCGCGAAGAGGAAAAATATCAACGTCATACACTGAACGAAAGCACCTTCTTTGTATTGAATGATTCGTAACTCACATGGCCGCAAAACTTAATTTTCCTTATTTTGAATGACTACGAAAGAAGATGATGCTTCCACCGACTACAGAACGAAAATCATCCAATTTAGTAATGATGTGCTGTACATAGCCGTATGACAATAAGTAGATAATTGAATGAAGTCAACACAAATGAATAACCTACAGCTTCTGAAGGATTTTATTTCCTTCCATGTCCTAATTCGAAAATCATTCAACTACCATCTCAAATATCATACAGAAAATTAATGATCCCAACTGTCAAATCATCCTTGAAAACATTGTAAAAATATGGTGGCAGCAGCATGGTGTGTTGACTTTCCCATCATGGATTTCGTAGGTAATTGCAATTTTAAAATGAATTCTCCTAAATAATCTTTATTGGCATCAACCGAGGTTGCAACTAGTACTGTTTGTTTTAGTTTCAGGGATATATCGAGACCGCTTATGCACTGTTCGTGCAATCATGTATTTTTGTGCACTTATGGTGTTTGGACGAGTATTTGGTGGAGTCACAACGGGCAGACAGCTACTCCTGCGGACATGAGATAAACTCATATTTGTGAATAATGGAAATAAATAATGAAGTGTATTAAACTATCAACGTTTGGTTATTTTTTATCCCATTGGAATTATTGTGATGTTTTATTACCAAGCATGCAATGTGGTTTGTTTACATCCATGAATGATTATCATTCAAATTCGAACATCTTTTTGAAAGGAGAAAATAGTTTCAAAATCGGATGATTTTCATTCGGCGTGATTTGTAAACAGATGATTCCAACAGAGATGAAAATCATCCTGAATGTGTCTGAAAATAGGCATGGGGCTCGGATGAGTCGAAAATCATTCAGTTCAAGGCGGGGGATTCCGTTCAGTGTATGCAGCCCAGATTCCCCTCTCACGAAACGTCAAATGCAGCCCACCGTTTTTATGGCTGAAAAAGTGAAAAGTATTGTGTTCAAAGTAAACTGTTATTAAGAAGTTCAGTCGGCGGAGCAGTTTTTTCCAAAGTTGCTGATAAATCTAAGCAGAAGATTAATTATTTCTAATGTCTGCTACGTTTGCTGGCATGAAATTTCACTCAAACGGTTATTTATGATTCGATGTGATGCAAACTCAATCTTTTTTTGCTGAGAGGTTCATGTGAGGATTTGAACAGCATGCGCATAATTGGTATAAACACAAAGTGGAATAAGAAAAAAAACTCAGCAATCACAGAAAAAGAAGACCGTCTTCGCGAGTCTCGTCTCAGGGCTGTATAAACGAGAATACCTTTCTTGGCCCAGAAAATCCTAAGCAGCGGTGCATGGTCCGTTTGTAGCCGAAACTTTCGACCAAACACCATACGGTGGAATTTAGTAACAGCGAATATTATAGCCAGCCCTTCTCTATCTATTTGGCTGTAATTCCGCTCAGCTGGAGTAAGCGCTCTCGATGCATGCTGGACAACTTTAATCGATCCATCTGGAAAACGATGACTAATCGTGGCACCAAGACCTATCGATGACGCATCAGCTGCGACAATGATCTCCAAAGCGGGATTATAATGTGTCAATAACAAGTCGGACGACAATATTTCCTTGAACTTGTCAAAAGCGGCTTGACAATCGGCGGTCCACTCGAACTTTGCTCCCGCTTTCAACAACTGGTCCAACGGATAACGAATGGATTGCATATTGAGCTTGAGCTTGAGCTTGATTGGCCGCCCGTGGATGCTACTCCAGTATCGCCAGATCAGCTGCACTTACACAAGGAACCAACCGAATGACTGCTTGGGACTAACAGGCATCCTCAGTGTATAAGTGCTGGTGATCTTCTATTTTTAGGCAACAATGGCACCTGCCACGTCAGAATGCAGACCAATGAGGGGAAGGGGGAGGAATTGATGATGCATTGAACTGACTCCCACGTAGACCGTATATTCCACTGCATCCACGTCAGTTCATGCGGGAGTGTATGGATTGGGGGAAAGGCATGGCAGAGAGGTTTGCTTTTGTGGTTAGCAGACTGCCTATGTATCAGGCGTAAGAAAGGCGTGCGCGTGGAAGTAGGAAGCGTTAGGGAAACGGTTTTTTGTCCGTCTCTGGTTCTAGCGTTTGCTATGAACGAATAGTTTGAGTGTGATATATTTAGAATGGAAGATAGAAGCAAGTGAGAGATATACAACTACAAAGTACGAGGAAAGGGACGGGCCTGGGATTGAACCCATGACCTTCTGCATATGAAGCAGAAGCGGTAGCCATCAGACCACCAACCCCGTCGGCAAGGTGGTCCAACGGATATCGAATGGATTGCATATTTGGCACAAATTTGCCGTAGAAATTTACGGCTCCCAGAAAGGCGCGCACTCCTGTTACATCCACTGGCGCAGGCATTTGCCTAATTGCTTCGACCTTCGCCGGATCTGGTCGAACTCCATGCTGATCCGTCAAATGACCCAGGTACTTAATTTGGGCCTGACCAAACGAACATTTTTCCAAACGCACCGTGAAGCCAAACTCTTGGAGGCGCCGAAATAATGCCACTAAATTCTGCCAATGTTCTTCTTCGTCTTTACCACCTACGATGACGTCGTCTAGGTAGCCGCAGGTGTGCTTCAGACCTGCCAACATGGCATCGACAACCTGCTGGAACGCCCCTGGTGCTGCTTTGAAATAGAGGTAATAAACTATAGAGGAAGAATGTCGCTGGCGTCGCTGCAGGAACATCTTTTGCTGGCGGAGATAGGCGGGGCTATAAATGTCAACGCGAAAAAGTATGCAGTTTGACACTTATATACCCGACATGTTTCTGAGCGAGAACAAAGGGAACAGCAGCGACATTCGTCCTCTATAGTTTTCTATCTCTATTTGCTTTGACGCCGGGCGCAAGGCGGTTTACTTTGTATATGCCCCGGTGTGTATTTATAGACAGCATCTTGCTAGAGGGTTCATCGACTTCCAACTGCAAATAGGATTTCGACATATCGATGATACTAAAAACTTTGCAGTTGCCGAGCTTTACAAAAATGTCCTGCGGTAGCGGAAGGGGATACTGGTTCGGCTGCAACGCATCGTTTAGCCCAGTGGAGTAATCTCCACAGATTCGAATATTGCCGTTCGCTTTTCGGACGACCACAATCGGAGCGGCCCATTCCGAATAGTCCACTGGGGTTATTATCTCCATCCGCTCGAGACGGTCCAACTCGTCATCCACCGCTTGATACACCGAGTACGCCACTGGGCGTTTAGGACGGAACACTGGTTGTTGATTCGGCTTCAACTCTAACTTGACGGTTGCTTTCGTGCACTTGCCAAGCGACGTACTGAATACTTCCGGAAACTCAGTCTTCAATCGTTCGACGAGGGTAGGAGAACCCGTGACCTTGTTACATAACGCATTGATCGGTACTGTATCTAACTGGAAAGCGTCTATCAAATCCAACCCCAAAATATGCAGGTCGCGATTCACTACAAAAACCGTACCGACTTGAGTCACACCGTTTAGCGTAATCGAACAATCGAATTCCGACACTAACTTTAAATTGTCTCCGGAGGCGGCCTTCGCTTTAACGACGGCGAGCGTACTGATGGTTTTCCTAGTCGCTTCCAAGTGTCCACGGAAATCACACTAATGTCACACGAACATTAAACTTTTAAAATCTTCTTCGGACAGCTTTCCTAACTCGAATTCCACACAACATTTATTAACACGACATGCGTATGAAACATAATCTTCTTTCGCCCCCTTGCATATCTGCAGACACCGGTAACGCTTGCTAAGCACCGACTCCGCAGCACCGAACAAGCTCTTCAACTTGACTACCGCTTCGTCGAACGTAAAGTCCTTGGGCGCTTTTGGCATGATAAAACTGATGAAGCGTTCATGCTCAGTGGTTCCCAATTTCCGCATCAACAGTCTAACCTTCGCGGCATCGTCTAACCTAGCAGCATCACGAGCAAAGAGATCGTCGTATCGAGCGAACCAAGCAGCAAATGTGCTGCCGGCCTCGACGTCATACCGGAATTCTTTTATATTGCCGGCAAGCGAATCCAGAATCGCTTCTGGCCCCGTCGGCACTTGAACTTGAAGATTCCGAAGCGCATCACCTTGCTGCTGAATGAATAGCTTTTGCTACTCCTGCGTCTCACGATGATTGTTCCCGCATAGAAAAATACATTTTGCCTTACATTCCAAACAGTAAATTGCTTCTAACTGGTAATGTTAATGTATCACAAACAGGGATGGGAAATGTACTGTAGCCAACATTTACCACCTCGATATTCACATTTTTCTACACGACCATCATAATCCAAAGCAAACCATGACCGTTCAAAACAAAAAAATGTCACGGCTCTTCAAAACTGTAATCTTCTTCTTCGCAACGTTTTTTCAAACCCGAATGCGAAATGACTCGAGCACAGTGGTGACCCGATTTTTCCGGTTTTCGGGGTTTTGCATTTTTGCTCGATAAAGGCAGCATGAAATTGAACTTGTTTATATGTATCGCAACGGAATGATTGTGCTCTTGCTGTTAGCGCTAATAGATTTCAATTAGTTGAAAACACAAGCGAAATATTAGCGATTGAATGATTTAACATTTTTTTCAATCATTCACCTCGATATGGCTGCCCGAAAACGGTCATAGTGGAGAGACAAAAACAGTCAAGCAGTGTGTGAACCGTTGGCAGCGCAACGCCTGATGGTATTGATGCTGCTGCTGCTTTGTGTTTTGGTTGACTGGCAGAATCGATGAACTGTGGCAAATTGTGATCACAGTTCCCAAGCCTGATCACAAACAGTCAATTTCATGTTGAACAATACGAGATCCCACATTTTAAACAATAAAGAAAAGTTTATGTAATCCGTGCCATACAGTAACAATTTATTATGCTGTCGTGATACTGTTAAATGATATATGGATGAAGGATCGCGAGATATGGTAGAAAAATATCATTACATTCTGACGAATTGTTGTTAATTATATTTGCGCAACACACTACTACACGTACACTTCACTGTATGTTACAGATCTTCGACAGTTTGGCAAACAGTATCACGTTTTGGTATTCGTATACGAAAAAAAAACATCACTCTGCTGCACACGCTCAACAAAAATTGAAGAATGGTTAAGTAGGTTTCATGAAACAGACATTCTTTTACTTGATTTTCACATATCTCATCCGAAAAAAAAATGCACGACTGAGGGTACAATACAAATTTTGTTTCGGTTTCAATCTTATTTTCACTTTTTTGTTCGGGATTTTAAAAAAAACTTTTTTGTGAC